>NW_028279287.1:0-24898 GCF_059751315.1 Micrasema longulum
TGTACACACAATAGTAGAAAATGAAATTCCATTAGTTTCAGCCGAAGAAAATAAATTCCACGTTGACGTCCTTTGTTAAAAGATAGTTTACATGATGTGTGTTTTGATTTGTCTAGTGTAGATCCCTGCGTAAAATTCTAACGATTATACCGTAACTATGTAATACTATCATTATAAGCTGTTTGCCTAATCAAAATTAGCGTATAAAGTTGTATGTACTTTAGTAATGTTAAATATATTTTTATGTTCCTCTTACGTATAATTAAGTGAAGTGAAATCAATATTTTTTAAGCGTAATTCTAATGTTTACATGCATAGTAATTAGTTTTTACATTAGATGTGACTTTATCAATGTATCCGATGAAAATTTTCCTTGTATTGTATAAATGTTATCCACATGGATATGGAAATTTACAACAGATGCGTAATTCGTTAAAATCTCTTTTCTTACGTTGTGTAGAGTTAAAAGATAAGGTTCTGGCTTCCGATCGCAGATACTGGATCGATAAACTATAGTGTGATTATCAAACAATAAATATTTGAGCTTGAACGAGCATCGTCATTATTTTTATATAAGACAAGTCTCTGTTAAGTTATTTCTCAAAATGACGAAGCAATCTCTATTTGCTGACGTTAGGTCCAAATTCCTTTTTATAAATATGGTAGCAGCGAGAGGATTAGATGTCTCTTTATGTAAGAATAATTAAGGGAAATTCACACAGATATTCTTGATGGCAGTATTCTGATTCCTTCGCATCTAAATATTTTTTTAAAGTGTTTAAACTAATTAATATAAAATTAATATTTAAACCGCTAACTTTGTCATGTTAATTAATTTTACTGCATATTTAGTTTGTGTAAAATCACTATATTCAATTGACTGACCGGTTTCAAAACACGACTTCATTAATCACACTTTTGATAATAATAACGGATTAAATGAATATCTCCATCATCATCGCCATTTCCACACCCAGTGGTGCGTAAGGCGCTGCATTGGTAAAATGCAGCATATTTCGATCATCTGTTACATGAAGTTAAGGTGATCAGTCTTATGCAACCGGTGCCATTCCAGGAACAATGAAATATTGCAGTTTGAAAGTCCTCTAAAATGAATACTTCACGAACCCAGGAACTCGAGAATGGTAGGCGAACTCGCCAACCACTACACAATGAGGCGCACCTATCTCTACTCGATTTCCTTATTCAGGAATTTTATCTGAGAGCAGCCATCTAGACGAAAATACTCGTCCATTCGGTTCTATTTCACACACAGAACCGTATTCTTTATTCGTCTGGACACTGAGAGATATATTACATATTTGTAAAAGAGGCCTAAATTTATATAATTATGAAAATTTTTTAATGAGGAAGTTCAGTGGATTTAAAAAAAAATCGTTTGAATACACTATCAAAATTATATTTTTATATATCGTATTATCAGCGTTATGGTTTTTTAAAGTTTAGTAATAAGTTGGTTCCTGGAAACCAGAAATTTATCACAACAGTCTATCATTGGTTGATTCAACAGTCTATCATTGGTTGATTCAAGTACTTGTGATGTAGTTCAAAGTAGTTAATGTTGATTTTTTTTTATACGTTTTAACTCAGCCGTAGAATTAAATGCTCTAATTTTCACCGCATGTGATTTTTTTTCCTTATATCCAATTTCCCGCAGCACTGAACTCCCTCATTCGAGATGCCCATAAACAATCTTCCCATATTTAACAACCAAATTAAAGATTTAAATATTTCTTTTACTAAAATATGTTCATAATTAAAATATCATTTAATCCAGTACCTACTCCCTACTCTGCCCGCATAAGCAAAAAAGCGAAGTATTTTGAGATATGACACTTTTTAATATTTTCCAAATTTATGGAATTGATTAAAAACTGTAAATAATCATAGTAAAAACATGGTACGTAAATTGTTTCTAAGCATAAAACCAGTTTGTGTCATATCTACACTGGGATTTTGCTTATGAAAAAACTTAAAAAATAAAAAAAAAGTTATATCGCTTTTCATACTGAAATCATTTTTTTACTGCTTTTTGCTTTATCAAATGGTTCTAAATTTATTATAGATCATTAGCTCATATTTAACTAATTTTATGATTTTTGTCAAAAAGCTGCCTTTTTGCTTATCTTTTTCTGATAATATTTAGTGTTAGCTTCATTTTGTATTATGTTTTAAGGTTGGTGGGCATACTAAATTTATTTCAGTGATTTTACACTAACTAATTAAGTGTTTCATTCTATTGATGTGCGTAGACCTACTGTTGTTAGCAAGCAAACATTAAGAGTTAGATGCTAATTACTTTATACATCGGGAAATATTACAGACACTCATTTATATTATAATACATTGTATTAAGACCTTTTTTATTTAAAGTTTTTGAAAGAACAGTTGTGACTTAAATGTATATATGTATATGAATCAATACTCATAAAATTTGATTAAAACAATGAAAAACATGATTTTCGCTAATCATAATGAAAAAAATAGAATTATTTTATATTAATTCTGTTTGTAATTCGTTTTCAATTTATATAACTTGGAGCAAAGTTTCTCCGAAATGCATTGAAAAATTAGTAAAAATAATTTTAATAAAAATGAACTCGTACTTTAAATTACGTCAGAAGTTCTTCTAAATCAACTAATGATAGAGTGATGTGATGGAATTCCGGTTTCTAGGAAGCTAACCCACCAATCAGGACCACTCATTGTAGAGAACTAGTGACGGCACCGCCAAAGAGACTTATATCATCAGATGCTGTGGGCAAGCTGTCTCTCTGTGCTTTATACGTAGGCATATGAGGCTACATAATGCATATACATCTGACGAATCAGGCTAGGGGTGGAGCATATTAATCAACCCTCGTGAGTTGTTCCTGGACCCTTTCAAATATAACATTTTAATGAGGAAATTCAGTGATTTAAAAAAAAAAAAATTGTTCATAGACTATCAAACTAAACCATTTTTTTAATGTATCGTACTATCGGCGCTATGATTTGTAATTTCAAATTACTCTGCACATGACATCACAAGTTCTCGTCCGAGAGTTCTGCTGATTGGTGAGTTGGCTTCCTGGAAACCGGAAATCTATCACAACACTATCCATTGGTTTATCCGGGTGAACTTGTGGCGTAGTTTAAAAGTATTTTATTTTTTTCATACATTTTTGAGAAACCTTGTCATACAATTAAATTATACTTTAATTTTTAACGGGTGCAAGCAAAAAAAAAATACCCAATTCACCATAGCACGAATCTTCCTCATTGTATTAAGATTATTAAAAAGATTATTTTCATCATCATAACCTTTCTATCTGCACTCAGTTGTGCATAGGGCACTGCATTGGTACACCAAATGCCGCGTATCTCACTCATCTGTTGCATAAAGTTAAGGTAATCAGCCTTACGCTTCTACTTAATTTGAACGATGCCCCAGAGGTTTCTGTATGAAGCTAATTACAACTTATTTTTAATTCCTTATTATGTGATAAATATTATACTTATGACTGCTTACTATTAGTTGTTTTACTTTAGTTTGTCGAAGTTGTTGTAATTTGCAGTTTTTTAAAACTTATCCACACATTTATTAAATGTTTTATTTTTAAAGCAATTTTAAAAAAATACTGCATAACTGAGGATGTTAAAAGCAAAACTGTCACTGTCCATGATAATTTTTTGGTAAGATCAACAAAATCAGTAGCGAAAACAGTACTGTATTTTGCGGATGATAAGACGCACCCCAAAATTTAGCTATCAATGTTTAGAAAAAAATGTATTTTGGATGATAAGACACATCGGACCATAAGATGCGCCTCAATTTTTGGTTGAATTTTCAAAGTAAAAATGTGTCTTATTGTCCAAAAAATAGGGTAATTCTTTCGAGTTCATGTGCTTATTGAACTTAAAATAAAAAGTATTTTCGCTACTTGTTATACCACGCACAAGTTGCGCGTTAACTTAAAGGAAATAGTCTTTTCGCTACTGGTTTTGTTAGTCTTCCCGAAAACAGTGATCATGGACAGTGGGGTTTTTGCTTTTAACCGCCTCAATTATTACGTCGATTAATTATTCTGACTGAACATATTACGACAGAGACGAAGAACATTTTAGAGAAGGGAAAATGGAAGTCTAGGCATTTACAGGGCTAATGACCTGTCATTTGCTGGTTTAAGTGGTTTACACTACACACTGTGCAACATTTGAGAAAATAAGAAATT
Source organism: Micrasema longulum (assembly GCF_059751315.1). Classification (NCBI taxonomy): domain Eukaryota; kingdom Metazoa; phylum Arthropoda; class Insecta; order Trichoptera; family Brachycentridae; genus Micrasema; species Micrasema longulum. Next base: position 4,236 of record NW_028279287.1, read on the forward strand.
GCCATTTGGGTAAGCTCACTAATGTACAAATATGTATGCACAAGTAAAATAAATAACATTCACCATTCTGCCTGTGTTTGAACATCTGTATTCATGTTAGAAAATAAATTTATAAAATAAAAATACACAGATATTCTTTACAAAATTTTATTATAGAATATAAACAATTACAAATACAAGTATAAATATCAGTAATTACATTTTTTACAACCGGCATACAACAACGGCATAAACGCATGGATTTCTAGGTAACCGCGCCAACTTCATGCGGTTTGAACAATAACTTAACCAACGACCGTTCTGTAAAACGTATTGAAGCAATAAAGTTGAAATTTGTATGAGCGGTATTGGAAATATGACCCTTAAAGCGACTGGTTAATATATTTATCAATTTCGACCTGCGCCTCATAAAGGGTTAAACCATAGACATTCATGTTCCCTTGTCTAAAATGTTCTTTGTCTTTGTAATATGTTCATCTGAATGACTCCCGGGGGGCGAAACCCAGTCCTTGTCTATAAGAATTTGGACAAACTGAAAATATTGTTAATTATTTTGGCGTTTAAACATTTTTGTCTTTCATCCTACCTATTTTAGTTTTACTATAAAATATTTTTAAGAACTATATTGGTAACAAACCAAAATACTTACTCAACTTCATATAATCATTGCCAATGTAAAATGCTTTGAATATTTGTAAGAAAGGTGCTGTGTTATACTCGTATATCTCAAGGAAATGATAAGCATTGTATTGTTCTTTTTATTATTATTATTATTATTGTACTCACCTTAAAAATAATAAATTTCTTCGCCATCATTTCCCTATCTGCATCCGGTCGTGCGCAGAACACTGTATTGGTAATTTTTCGGGTGGAAGTTGCTTATTTATGGCGAGGCTTATATTTTCTGCAAAAAGTATGTTCCTTCTAACTGCTCTAACTCTATTGCGTGAGGATCTCATTGTTAAGGAACTTCTCTGCATTTGAAGAGAAAACCACAGAAAACTCATTCAGGAGAAGCTGGAATATTGACAGTCATCAGCAGACCTTCTGCTCCTCTTAGACAGTGTTCGGCATTTTTTGTTTTTCTTTAGTTTATTTCAACAATCGCTTTTACCATTCGTATTCCAATAGGGAAATATCAGTTTTTTTAAAATACATTTTTAAAGCAATAAAATACCATGAAATACTGTCCAGTAAAAAATAAAATTGTTTCTTATTAGTACTCGTAGCATAAAAAATATTTTTTGATTTGTAATTTTGAATTCCCGAAAAAACGGTCATTCCATTGGTCCCTGCCCTGATCCCTGCCAGGAATCGAACCTAGGACTTGGTTTAATTTCACTCAATTTTTTTCTTCAGGGTTTTTACCGGAGAATAGCCACTGTTTTTTTTGTCTAAGGAAATATTTGCGTATGTGTAAATTTTGAAGGACATATTTAATCAAGTTCAATACATAACTCAGTATTAGAATATGAGAATCAAGTTATGGTAGAGTGGGGTTCGAACGTTGGGACTCTGACCCGGAGCCCGCAATACTACCACGATACCACAACTGCTGTTTTATACTGTATTTTTTCAAACTTATGATAACAGTTTTTTTGGCATTCGCGCTCTGTAACAATACTAAAATTTACCACGGAACATCTTGCACTCGAACAACACTAAAAAATCTTGAAATTTACTTTAGAAATCAACATTCACCTCTCAAAATGTATAGGGCTCTTCGTGAAACCGATCATTTAGTGCGTGACAAGTTTGGCGACAATATTTCCAGGAATGGTCCGGTTAATTGGCCTCCTGGTTTTTACGCCATTGGATTATTTCCTATGGGTTATGTTAATTCCATGATCTATGGAATCTAACCAACAACTCACGAAGCTTAGGAAGCTATTATAACAAAAAATCAATTAAAATAAACTTATCCCAACATTGCTTCTTCTGCATTTTAATTTAAAGTTTTATCACGCGTAAAAAAACACGCAATGCTATATAAATCGTTTTTACTGTGAGTACAATGGTAAATTTATTGTAAGAATATAATTTCACAAACATAATGTATCTTTACTCTACAGGTACTGTATTGACCAACATAAGTCTATTTATCTGAATTAGTGTTATTAAAAGTGTTAAAAGAAGGATAAAGTAAGGATGTTTTCACAAGATATAATCGAGCGGCCAACGAAGCTACATATTATTGTAACTCTTATGAATACCTATTATTAATAAGATTGAATAATTAAATCCTTTGGTCTAAAAATCAACTCGTTTTATTTTAACAATATTTTGTTTATTTAATCCTTGTCCGCTTTCTAGGTGGTGCATATGGTTTCCACGAAGTCTATCCTGGGCCCCGATCACAGGCTGTAGTCTGGATAAAACGCACGCAAAATGAGGAAATCATACGATTTTGCCATTTTAAAACGAATGTTTTTTTTTTGGATCGCGCAGTAATAAAAAAATAAAAAAACATAAATTAGCTAAAAACAATATTTTTAGAGGTATTTCTGTTAAAAAATATACTTAAAAGTTTTATGTTACTAAAATATAATTACTTTTAGACCGGCAGATTACGCCATTTCAAATTTAAACTAAACTTAGGTATCTGGGATCTCAATAAAGACTAAGTATCAAACTAAAATTTGTTTTATAATTTGAAGATAATAAATTGAACGTGAAAGTGGCCGAAGCAAAATGTTAGTTTTTTGTTTTCGAAAAGAAATACAAGCATATTAAATCACATACATTTTTGTGACATTTTCCTTTATTTCTACGTAAAATTATGCCTTCGGTAATACTTTAAAAAATATATATTTTTTGAAATATTTTAGATAAAACCTTTTTTTAAAGAATGGTATTCTTTTTTTTTTTAAAAAAAAAGATAATTATAAGTCGTAAGCGGATAAAAAAAACATGTATCGTATTATTAGCGCTATGATTTTTTAAGTTTTGTATTTTGGAAAGTACTTCGCGTGTGACGTCTCAAGTTCTCTTCCCCGTCTTCTTGATGAGTTCTGCTGATTCGTCAGTTGACTTACCGTAAATTGGAAATGTATTACAACTCTCTTATCTTTGGTTGATCCAGAAGAACTAGTGACGACATCAAAATCATTTTAAAACTTCGCTGCAGGTACAATTTAATGTTATAATTTTTACGGCGCGTCAGAATACATTTTTTTATTTTTTCATTGTGTGTGCAGACAATTGGTTTGAAAATGTTGAAAAGAAGTTTGAAAATGTCATAACAAGACGAAATGCGTCACAAAATACGCTCTTGTATATTAAAAAAAAATGAAATTAAAATCCAATAAACGTGTCCAAATACATTACCAAATATACATTTTTAACATCCAATTTTCCGTAGGGCTGAACTTCTGCATTTCCAATTACATTACTGAATTTAATTAAAGGGTAGGAATTTTAGGTTTAAATGAAGTGAGACAATTTGAATGCGTTATGTTTTTTATATTTTTATTTTATTTGGCCTCCAAAATGACAATATGGAATAACCATATAAAGACTATCAAGAGATTAACTAATTTAACAATTTAAGTAAAAGATACATACAATATTATTTTAATCCATAAACATTTAATGGTTTTAATAATAATACAAAGACAAGCATAATGTTTATTTTAACATGAATTACTTAACAATACTCATCACATTACACCGTCTCACCGGTAAAAAGTCGTCTTGGTGGTAAAAAGAATTATACTTTAATAATATCAGAGGCGTGCCTAAGGTTTTAAGGCGAGCCCATTTTATTATTATTTTAATTCACTTGCCAAAAAACATGATGTATGCTCAATACAGTAGTACAATCTACAAAGCACCCAGAAGGCATGTTATGACATGTCATAAAGATAAACAATATCTTGGGAAAATATGCACGGCATGTTAGGCAAGCCCGGGCTTAAGGGGCTTCTATGGAAATTCCACGGAAAAAGAACTTGATTAGGTATTCGTCTTTCCGTCACATCACCGATATTTATTTAGCTAGGCTTGTGAAACCGTTTAATAAGCATAATTATACCCCTGTCCGTACCAGATAGAGCATAGGGAAATGTTTAGGTAACAATAAATGCAATATAATGTATTTGAAGGTATTAGAAGCAAACTTAGAAATCTCCATTGAAGGAGTGACTGAAATATTTGCTAACAACTTTAAAGCTAAAAACTTTGAAAAAAGAATGATGAGGTTTCTAATTAGGCTTCACTAACTCAATGGAGAATGCTAAGTTTGCGGTGTCAAGTAGTATAATTGAAATCTGTTTTTGCAAGATTTAGAGACTGTTTTGAATTGAGCTGTACTAAGGTAGGTAGGTTTTTATGTATAATTTATTTTGGCATCAATAAATAATTTTCCGATTTTAGTGGAGATTTCCAAGTTTACTTCTAATATTTATTCAGATAGTTGTACAAAATATAAAATTAAACAACTAGTTTATAACCTTAATTCATAAACAATATGTACAAACAAAAATCTTATTAAATTCAGACGCTTTTTGATCACTCTGTCTACCATAAGGATGTTTGTTTTTAACAAAAAATATCATCATCGAAACGATGCGATAGACCCAGCAACCCTAATTTATTTTGGCAACTCATCAAACATCTCAAGCCCCTTATGGTACAGATTGTTTTGAGTTGCCTGGATTCTTGTTTGCGTAACATAAATATAAATGCAATTTATATCTATCATCTGCTATATTGAGAAAATATGATCAGCCTTTTGCTTCAGGCGCCAGTCCAGGAACATGAAATACCGCAGTGTAGAACTACCCCTTTAATCATCTCATCGATCTTCCTAGGAATCGAACCCGGGACTTCAAGCGTGGTATGCGAACGTGCCAACCACCGCACTACGAGGCGGACTTACCTCCACACGATTATCTCCTTATTCAGGATTTTTACCTTACAAACCTACCTTACCTCGAGTCAAAAGCACTTGTTTAGGTTCTGGTTCGGTTTCACATACAGAACAGTATTCTTCATCCGCACGGACACATAAAATAGGCACTACAAATTTTAACGAAAACATTATCAAAAGTTTGTTTCTAAACATGTATTAGTGTTTTTACCACCAAGACGATGGGGGTGTGTGTCTGTAATAATATATATTTACAATTTATAAATCAACACACAGTTGCAAAATATATTTTATTTGTACCTCTATACAAATTAAAGCTTAGGAAAAATAAAACAGATTAATTATGTGGCATTTTTTGAGTAAAATATGTTTTGTACATTATGAACCCATTTGGTACCAATAATCCTATTTGGGACAAATAACTACTTCGAATCGATCTCCGATTGTTTTACATCCTCATTTTGAGACAGTTATGACTATTTTTACTATTCACATCATGCTATGATTGCAAAGTCAGTTGGCTCCAAATATTTTTTTTTTCATAATAATGCAGTTTTGAACAAAAATAACTTTTCATTGACTTTCAAATTCGTCTTCCTTTAGGAATAATTTGGTTACAAAAACCAATATCGGTCGCAAATCAGTTACATCCACCGGTCGCCGTTTTTTTTTCGACTAATAGGAGCAGCTTCAAAGTAGGTTAAATCCAAAATTAATTTTGGATTATTTCTTTAAATACGAGTATTTTTAACTTTGATTGTTTTATTAACAATTTTTAACTTGCCTTGATGAATTTGCGAGAAAAAAAAATGTGAAAAGAGTAGTCCAAAATGCCAATTTTATGCTATTTTCTCACTACAAAAATGAGTGAAGGTAACTGACTTTGCAATTTGTACTCTCATATTATATGGTTTGATCAGTTGTTATTTGACACGCAAAAGTAGTGGATTTGTTGATATTTTTTTTATTAAATTATAAAACTTTGAATGCACTAAATTCTTATAAAATTTCATAATAACAGGTCCCTTTGATTGGGACTATAATATTAATAGTTAAAAAAAGTAATTTGAAAAAAAACATAGATCATCCACTTGTGAATTTATAAAACTCTCGCAAGAAAAACTAAATAGTATTTTGGTTTTGAAGAAATTAGCGATTGCGTTTACTTTTGTAAAATGCGAAAAATATAAATGTAAAAAGTTAAGCCTAATGGGTTAATTTTGAAAGTAATTAAATGCCCTTTTTACACCACACACCCCCGAATTTTTACGCCAAATCCAAAATTAAAAAAAAAACTAACCTCCATTTGCCAATATTATTGTCGAGAAATTCGAAATGCTTTTAAGATAAATGATTATTTTCTGAAAGGTCGGTTAATAAGTTATTATGTCATACCTTATTTTCTATGTTGTTAAATGTCAAATATATTTTTTCGTCATTCTAATTTCCTTTTCCATAAATAACGTATTATTGGGAAATAAAATGTCGTAAATATTTTATGTAATCGATGTTTTATATTAATTAATTTAATGAAATTAAAAGTTATAATTAAATTAAAATTATGAATAAGTTAAAAGTTAAATTAAACGTTATTAAAATAGCACACACATTTTTAATGACACCATTACATGATCAAATTGTTTTTTTAATGTTTATTTTAATCAACATTTAATTTTTCATAACATAATTTTGACAGACACCCTAGTATAGTTAGTGATGGATTCACAGTCAAATTTATAGAAAGAGCGAATGATGGGTGGTTTTTATGCAAAGGTTCCATGTTCGATTTTCGCTGAAATCATTATCATATTTAAAATCCATTTTTTCATAAGGGTATTTTTATTACAATCGACCGTTTTTATTAAGTCTCATAGCCTGTATTCACGCAAAAAAGTGTTTTAAATCCCTTTATAAACTTTTGTAATAAATATCTAAGAAAGCAATTTTAAAAAAAAATGTTTACATCTACAAACGAAACAAAACTATTATTTTTTTTAAGTGTTTTTTTAATTAAAGGTTTTTCAGGCCGTACTACGTATAGGACAATGGGCATACTATAAAATACTACTACATGCTAGAGTTGGTTAAAAAAATGAAACAGTTATTCTCTAGAAACCGCTGAAATAGTTTCACAAAAATAAATCAAACTACTACTGTAACGAAAAAGTAATCAGGATATTATTAATTCACAAATTAAACATTTAATCAGCCGTGGCCACCCCCCAGAAAGAAAATATGGTAGACAGGGCTTATGAACTCTCATTGGTTGGTTTAAGTGGTTTTCACCATTCTGATTAAGTTTGAATCTCCATATTTCTTTAATTCTTCCATCTGTTGATTTGTATGAAGTTAAAACTGCATAAATATCAAACAAAATCAATTCAAAACAATCTCATTTACAGTTGAAACCTTCATTGATGCGGGTGATTCATCTGATTGTTTTACCTACTAGGCAACGGCCTGTAAATATTTTTCAATTTTTATACTTCTTGAACCAGTTAGTTAAAAAAACTATATTTTTAGATTAATATTTTTTTTGTAGATTAAGACTGGATTTCACCCCCTAGTGATTTAATAAGAATAACATTAATTTGTATCCCTACTGTAATCAATAGAGATGGACAATAAACCAGCCGATGACGGATCAAGCCCTGTAAATGGATAAGACTTCCATATTAAACTTTTTTCTTATTTATTATGTGTCATTATATTTACAGTGGATTTTTTTAATTGGCTTTAGCATTGTTAATATTTTTCTACTTTTTTTGTTTATGTAATAGCTGTAAAAATTCCAAATAAAATAAAATAAAATAAAATAAAAATATTCCCTTCTCATAAATGTTATTTATTTAATAACTGCCCAAGGAGTGAAATCTAGTCTTTGTCTACAAACGTTTGGACAAACTTTTATGATGTTTAATCGATAATAGCGGGACCGATTCCGTTGCGCGTCTGGCTAATATTGACGAAAACAATGCTACTCATTTATTGCAAAAGAAAGTGCAACTCACGCCCTAAGATGCTTATTTAATAAGGTTTAATGTACATTATAAAATTTAATTGGACTGATTTTCTTTCTTAAATACAAAATGACAGCCGGTCTAGCGCAAAAATCGACTTTTTCGAAAACTTCAAGCTCTGGTTGAGGGCTAAAAGTAATATCGAATATTTTTTGCATTCCGAGGAATCCAAAAGGCAACGTTTTGGACCCCTTTCATTTTGGAATTCGGAAAAAAAAATATCGGCCCACCCTAGTGTCTGTTTATTATACGTCAGTGAAGAGAACAGAAATTCAAATTCGGCAATAATGCCGAATTTGAATTTCTCTATTTTATAATAAATTGTTATTTCTCAGAAAAAAACAACAAATAATAATCTTGAATCTATTTTAAAAAAATAATCATATATATTTTAAATTGAAAATTCCTCAATCATCCAGCCATTCAATGATTTTGGGTTGTACATAAATGTAAAAGAACGTATTATTATCAATCATATTATTTTAATTAATTTAACCACAATTAATTCACAAAAATAGCGAAATACTTTGTACGTCAATTAAAAATATTAAAATAATTAAAAAACTCAAAGGTCAAATGTTGGAAAAATCTCAATAAAGTATAAAAATTGACATATTTCCCAAACTATAAAACTTTGGGTAGGGAAAGCGAGGTCCAATAATTAGCCAATGGCCTCTTTTATGAGCGAATTTATTATGGCGGGTTCAGTTCCAGTCACCCTGTATTTAAAAACCAAAAGCAAATATATATAATTATTTATTTATACAATACAAAACAATTATGTAAGAGGCTTACAGACAATCCAAGAAAACCTCTTATAAAAATAGAAAACATACAAACGATAAACTCTCTATATATATTTGAAGATATTAGAGTATATTTTAAATTAAATAAACCTTAAAATGATTTATGTATTTATGTTTTTCTGTTAAAATTCACAAATATGCAGATATATGGAACTTTTACATATCTAGTAATAAATCATATTTACAATAACTCAAATTTTATGATGCCAAAAAAACAAAGTTACACACACAAAAGCGTTTTTTTAGTTTCAAATCGGAATAATTATATCTTTATTATAATAAATACTGTTTTTTCACATACAACGAAATATATGTTGTAGCTTATTTTGGTACTTTCAACAAAAGAGACGTATCGAAAAGAATATTTTACGAGGTAGACCATTTTTCTTAACATAAAAGAAATTTCGCGATTGTGTATACCAAAAGGGTTTTCTAAATTATGTGTAAAACTGATTAGTCAATTAATCATGACTATAAATAAAATTATAATTAGTTTCAAACCTTTTTACTTTCAGTAAAGTAAAATACATCGATTACTAATCGCTTCCTGAGCTATTTTAAAAATATACAGTGTTATGGTATTTCATACAAATGTTTCTATTTTCGTATCGGAAATTGTGGTCGACTCAATATAAATATCTGTAAATCAATAAACTTAATTTTTCTTTTGAAAAAATATTTGTCAGATTTTGTAATGCCAAAAAAGTTGAAACATAAAATGCGGGTTTCTACTGTTTATTAATTGTAATATTAAAATAATCCATATGACTAAAATAAAAATACTTACAAATAAAAATAAAAACAAAATGGAATAAATTATAGACCATTTTTACGGTTTTATAATTCATTTTTAATAAAACACGGTATATTAGTAAACCTTTTTTTTTTCGAAAAACAAGAAAAGTAGATACCCAAGTTTTCATTATGCATCACGTATTTTTTAAATCTGAATATTAAAAACTGACATTAAATTTAAAAAAAAGTTTAGGTAAATATTAAATATAATTTTGGATTGACTAAGTAAAAAAAATTGACGGTAATTCTACTCTGAATATTTATAAACGGTTTGTTAGATTTTATTTAATGCAAGATTAATAGTATGTAATGTGTCGTTGGTTGTAATGTTAGGTTGGATACTTTCGCGGTACACTTTATACATTCTTGGTCGGTATTATAAGGGAATAAAATTATGATTTATACAATTATCAGCCAAGAAATGGGAAAAAATAGTCATAATATATATTACTATATATAACACGAGTATATATTAAGCATTTCTAATTTGGGTTTGGTTTAATTATAAAAACTCTGCTAACTGCACGATGAGGAACAAAAATATTTTTAGTTTTTATTGGTTTCCTGTTGGCTCAGTTTAAAATTTACTTGTGTAAATTATTTTCTATCAAATTCCTTTTCTATACATAATATTTCCAGACTGGTTCACAGAAAAGCAGTTTACTGCTAGGGATACGGATTAAAAGTTTAGAAGAATCGAAATGAAATTAACGTTAGATTAATCTAATGAATTTTGGCCGGTTTATATGTATGCATAATATTAACTTTGACAGTATCATTTTTATTTACCTATGAAGAGGTTAAACTGACAAAATCATGAAGAACAATATTAGTGTTTGCTAAACGTCTTTTAAAGTATACTTTATTTGAAAACATGAAGGCTGTAGACCATTTCTTAACTTGGCCGATAAGGGGAAAAGCAATACCTTATGTTAAAATCGCAATAAAATATTCGACAATAGCTGCCCAAGTTTACAATATTTCGTCTAGGTTAGGTAAAGTTAAAAGTTAGATTAAGTAAAGATGGATGTCTTTCATGGATATCTTAGTTTGTGATCAACAAAATATAAAAATACATCTGCTAGGATCATGGGTAATAAGAACGTAGATGCGCGTGTTTACTGGCTTAAATATTTACTGTATGTAAGGTTAGGTACCCGTCACAATATATCTTCACAAGTCGCAGTGACGTCTATAGCACTGACCTCCATCCTTAAGAATGAGGTTAGGTAAGATCCTTTATGTAAAAATGTATTGGTTCCAACGGGATTTTCCCTTGATCAGTAAACAAAAGATTTATCTTCAAGAAGTAACACTTGGCTCAAAATAAAATAATAACATGATAAGAAAAATAAAAATGTACATATGTATTGGACAAACTAGGCTAGATTTTAATATGATAATTTGCTTAATGAGAACTTATCTTATTTCCCAGGCGCAGCAACACAAAATAAGTTACTGCTAAGACCACAAACAAGATAAACAGAAAAAAAACTCGGTGTTATGTGATTAGGTTAAATATGATTTTATCGATGGTTGGCTCTAACAGCGCTCCCCCTGCCTTCCAAGCCCGGCCAACGAGAGAGAAGGGAGTTGCGTCACTGCTAGGACTACGGACGCGGGCGTGGCGAACGGAGGTGAAGGAGTCTGGTGTGAGTCGTCAGGTTGACAGGTTATGTTGCGTCGGTGCGCCTACCGTCTGCCCAGGCCGGTCCACAGTAAGGCAGGGTCGTGGGCGTTAGCCCCACGCAACTCCAAAGGGCCGGGGTCCTCTACGAACGATCTGCAATGGGAAGTCGCTGTCAAGGGAATTACAGGGAATTAACAATCAGCGGTGCGAGGGACGCTAGGTGCGTTGTACAACAAACATTCTAATCGGAAAGGTAACATCAATATTTTAGGGGCGTGTGTGCATGAACTTGATAAAAATATTTACAATATATTAATTTTAAACTCTAGATATTCAAATATGCAGATGACGCGGGCCTTAAAGAAAAAAACTCACGATTTAAAGCAAAACTCGTAACTAGTATAGGGTTGCCATATTTTGCTAGGGTCTCGTCGGGACGTTCTTTCAAAATTAAAATGTTTTTTCAGAAATATAATAGAAATGTTTTTCTTACATTTTATGTGTGCTTCTTGCGGAAGAAGTACCACCGGCCACACTTTTTCTATGACTTAATATTAACGTAATACAGCAATATTGATTCTACAGTCCCTGGCAGCAGACGACATTTTTGATCGTTTCTTTTTACTGGGCCAACATCGATAATATTACTTTTTCTATTATGGTTTTATGAGCAGAAATGGAAATTAAATACTCACTCTATTTCAAAAATTGTAAAGAAAAAAACATTTTTCTTTCACAGAACCTATCGACTTCCACTCTGTCGAGGCAAAATCAGCTACTATGAAGTTCTTTAGATACATCAATTGCTAAAACCATTTGCCACCTTCTTTATCATTTTTTTTTATTTGAAAATGTATTTATTAACCCTTACAGATTATTACATAATCTTCACATTCATAGTCAGTGCGGCCGTGGAAGATTTTTGTTGATTAACAGCGTTGCATTGTATTAGTTTAAATCGGGACATTATGGGTTTCATCGGGACGTCGGGACAGAGGGCACAATAACGGTGACAGTCCCGATATATCGGGACGGATGGCAACTCTAAACTAGTACACAGCTCAAACATACCATCTCGCCGTTCCCCGTATGGGTAGGCAAAGAGAATAAAACATCACACCATTCTGTCTTTGCATACAGGCCTCATCTCTTTTACATTCATACATATTCTATGTGTTTATGAACATTTTGTATACCATCATTTTATTGCCCTTGTTTGTCTTTGCTACATAGTTTTATATTATTTTTGTTCAGTTTCTTGTATGTATGTTTACAAATGTTAGTATACTAATGTCAGAAACGCCCCTTCTTTATTTACATTCAAATCACGTATGAAATGTCACTTCCTGAATATTTAAGTTTGTAATTTTTCCTCCCTCGTTCTTCCTTCTTTACCCCTACCTCTCTTCATAGTTTAGTGAAGATATTTAATCAATTTTTACTTCTTAAAAAAAAATTTAAAAAATCAATATTTTGTTTTATAAAGAAATTATTAATAAACCAACAATATGTTCATACGTAGACCACTGATTTTCTCAAATTGAACGGTTTGGATCGGTAGGAAGAAATTAGCTTAAGGCAATATGCCCGCCCTTATGCATATGTATTTAAACTGTATATGTATATAAAATGTTTAAATAAATAAATATGTTTTTTTTACGTAACTGTTGTAATTGGCTTAGAATGAATAAATAAATATTCCCACGAACGCACGTCGGTTATTTCAACTTTCGACATGTTCTATCTCCAATTTTTTTTTGGGTTTTTACGCCATGTCTTTTTCGATCTTCCTTGTTTCTACATTAGCATCCTGAATATTTCCTGTCGTTCTTTCGCCATCTATTCGTTTAACTTGTCCATATGAACACGGTGCTATTTTCTTATTATAATAACCTATATTCTAACATTTACATTTGAGATGTCAATTTATCCATCAACTATTACTTGACTTGTAACATTTTTTTCTGGACCAATTTTGGTCTTTTTCTGAATGAGATGTTTTACGAAACAAATTGTTGTGGTAACCCGCTTCAAATTCAAAAATATGAAGTGATCACAAAAAAAGAGATGAGTTGTGAACCTGCAATAGATGACAATTTTTAAAAGATTAATTTGAAAAAAAAAAACTATTTTTGTGTCTTAACTGTCGCACTATAAACGCTTCAACTTCTTGTACCCAATTTATAATGTGCTTAAGACTGAAAAAACATAGAAATTATTTAAACTAATATCAGCACGTAAATAGGGAAATATCACAAACGAATACCGATATAAATGCATGAAATGGATTAAAAATAATTAATCTTATTTTCAAAATCAATATGGGTATTATGGAGAAATGTTTTCATGTATAACTTTGAAAAAATATTTGTAAATAAAAAATGTCACAAGAAAAACGTGACATTGATAGTTGTGACGTCAAGATTCGAGACGATGTTCAGTAAAATTTTTAATGGTTTGGAACAAAGTTGAAAATGAACATGAATTGTGACGTATTAGGGGCGTGGCCAATGCAATAGCAGTTTTTGTGGGAATTGAAAATTAAAAATATTTTTTGTGCTACTAATAAGTGGCATTTTTTTTTTTTTTACTGGAAAGTATTTTAAAGACCCTTATTACTTTGAAATGTTAAAAAAAAGAAAATTCCTTATTATGAAAGATGCAAAATGTGTCTCGTTGCTATAAACGTTATTTGAGATTTCAAATAAAAGGAAGAAGAAAAATTCTGGGTAGTTTGAAACCGGTTAAAATTTTTTCAGACTTTTTCGAAGAGTGTTTCCACAAAGCAGAAATTGAGGATCCTATTTAACTAATTTACGAGAGTATGTTATGAATGAAATTTTGTTTAGTTAAGGGTTTGTCACGTTTTGTCTTACGTGGGTGAATGAGATAATGACGAGGAAGGGAGGGGCGGACTGTGAAGAGGTACCTTCGTATTATTTAAGGGTTCGTTTTTATACAGACCACACGTATATTCCAAATGAATAATATTGCATTTTCATACAAGAGTTTGGTGGCGTTTGCGCATAAACTTGATAAGAATTTCGTAAAATGTTAATTTCAAACTGTAGAATTTCCACTTATAGATAACGCTGCTTATTTTCACGAGTCGGGAATAACGTTAAAATTACATCAAAACTTTGGATCGAATTTCCACGATATAACTGATATAGTTATCAATGCATAAAAAAAATTATTCATAATTTTTGGATTTAAAAACAAGCATGTACAAAACGGCTCGCAATTGGCGTCGCGTCACTTCGACATCTCCGAGTGCGTTTCTAACATTGCGTACAACGGACGCGGACGGTGCGTTTAAATGTTTATTTATCTATCTATTATTCAAATCTACAAAACTGCCTATGTGTGTTGGTGCCTGTTGAGTAAAGTAAATAATAAAAATATTTAAAAAAAAAATTTTAGGCCATTTTCAACGAGTTGTAAATAACTCACTATTAGAAAATTGGAATCAAGTTAGGGTAGAGTCGAACCTCGAACCTCGGACCTCTGATCCGTGAGTCCGAAACACTAGCCAGGGGACCACAACCCGATTTGATGCAGTTTTTGCAATTTTTGTTTGCACACACACTGTATGAACACTTTGTGTCACGTGCACAAAGACTATCAAAGATTTTATTGCATTGTTCAGGTGTGACGCGATAGCGTAATACTTGCTGTTTGTCCTATAAAGCGCAAAGCATCTCGTTTTCAGGTAATTTAAAATATGAATATTTTATTAAACACCGTTACGATTAAAATTTTTGCTCATTTGAAAATAGGGAATAACGAAAAAAATGTGAAAAGACCTTAATAACACGCTACTGGCTATTAGAGTTGCCCATACGGTTAAAAAACATTATTTGATTATCAACCACGGAGTAAGCTACAGGTTACAGTAATACAACGGGGCCGTAGGTACTCCGGTCGAGAATTGTAAGCGCAAACCGAAACCGAAACCGTCCGTTACACGTTTGATATTAAACTAATAATCAAACCAAAAATTTAAAACGCTTTTGTCCTATGCAATAGAGCCAAAGGGCTGCTCTAGTGAATTATTACTCCGAGGAAAAGACCCCATTGTGAGTTTTTAGCCCAGCAAATTAAATGAAAATTTAAAAGATACACGGCTCATTGTAATTCATACCATATTACGGGGGAAAAATAAAAAGGAATTTTCTGCTACCGTCTCACCAAGTCGCAAAATGAAAATATCGGGTTCGAGAATTTTATTTTAGTGGTCGTTTTAAATAATTAAATTAGGGTGAAATGACTAATGCTCGATCACTTGAAGACAATTCGACACAATTCTGCGTTTGAAATAGAACCAGAATGGACGAGCGTCGGCGTCGGCTGGTCTCAGATAAAAAATGTGAAAAAGGAAATCGAATGGAGATACTCGAGGTCCCGGGTTGGATTCCTGGAAAGATGGACATTGATATTGATCTAAAAGGTTCTTATTTCAGTACAATATTTCATTTTTCTTTGACTGGATCCTGAAGCGTGAGATTGATCACCTTACCTAAGATTCATCCGGTTTTAACCAATTCAACTACTAGGCAACGCCTGAAAACAATTTTCCATTTTTTGTTCCTCTTCTTTTACCAGTTCAACAATGTTTTGAGTACAGTCACAGTGTGTAAAGTGGGCACTTAAACCAGCCAATGACAGGTCATAAGCCATGTAAATGCCTAGACTTCCATATTCCATTCTCAATAGTGTTTTTCCTCTCTGTTGCAACAAATTTAGATCTAAAAAAATCCTTAGGGAGGAAATCCAGCCAGTCTCCAAACATTTGGATATATTCAAAACATTCTTGAATTTATTTTTAATATTATTTATATTTAAAATAAAAATAAGTTTACTTTATTTTCGAAGGGGGAAGGCAGGGAAACTAACCCGCAGTTTAGTACTTGAAAAAAATAAATAAATTAGAAACTCTTCATTCCAGATGAACTGGCTGACAGACGTCTTACGCTTAGATCAGCTACATCTACGGCGAAAGGAAAAGTTATTATACCTCTACGCAAACAGCGCACTAAATTCGGCGAACGCTCATTTCCGGTCGCAGGCCCTACGGCATGGAATGCTCTCCCTGCAGAGGTTCGAAACTGTGAAAATGAAGTGATGTTTCGGAAAAAACTTAAAACCCACTTGTTCTCTAAATCATTTGAATAAATCCTTTGCATGTGGTGACAAAGCAAATTGTTTTTCTTAAATTAAGAAAAAAAAAGAAATCTTTATAAAATCACTTTGTAAAGCGCCTTTGAAGTATTATATCACGAAAATGGCGCTGTATAAGTTATCCATAATAATAATAAATAAAAGAGACAGTAATATTATTTTAAGATGGTCACTCCTACAATAGGTTCCTATCGAGCGATTATGTGTGTCACCAGAACATCCCCCGTGTGGATGCTATAAATACGCCCCGTGGTGATCATATCCTTCGAACCTTGCTTATTCATAATTGACTACATGAAATGCGAAACGACATCTGTTTAAAATTTATTTTATTTATAGCTTTACATAGGGTACTTTATTTATGATCAAATGGTTACCTTAATGCGTATTTAATTATTGATACCATCAAATAGGTAGTAGATCGTAAAAGAGACTGGTCTTAAGTGTTTTCTGCACATAAAATAAACGCGTCGTGCTTTTCAAAAACAGTGTGCTAAATGACGAACAGATAAAACAATACACCTGTAAAGGTATGTTCAAACACAATATTTTAATTAACATATTACAACAATGACCGTGAACCTCAATTTTTGTTTTGGTTTAACAACAGACGTGTAACGGACGGTTTCGACCCGAGTACCTACAGCCCATTATTTTAAACTTAAGCTATTATTATTATGGAAAACTCATATAGCACCATTTTCGTAATATAATACCTCAAGGGCGCTTTACAAAGTGATTATATAAATACATAAATTTAATTTTAACTTTTTGATTGAAGAAAAATAATATACTTTGTCACCACATGCTAAGAATTTATTCAAATGATTTAGAGAACAAGTGGGTTTTAAGTTTCTTTCGAAACATCACTTCACTCTCACAGTTTCGGACCTCTGCTGGGAGAGCATTCCATGCTGTAGAGCCTGCGACCGAAAATGCGCGTTCGTCGAATCTAGTGCGCTGTTTGCGTAGAGGTATAATAACTTTTCCTTTCAACGTAGATGTAGCTGATATTACCGTAAGACGTCCGTCAGCTAGTTCATCTGGAATGCAGAGTTCCCTTAGATATTCTGGAGCAGAGTTGTGCAGTAACTTATACATAAGCCAACAGGGTTTATATTCCACCCTCTGTGGAAAACGTAGCCAGTGTAATTCCCGAAGTATTGGAGTGATATGACTAAACTTAGAGATTCCAAAAATAAGTCTCGCTGCGGTATTCAATTCAGACTGTACGCGTCATTTTATTCATTGGTAGACCTGCGTAGATACCATTACAATAATCGACTGTAGACACTACAAACGCATTTGTTAATTGACTTCGTGATTGATAATCCTAGAATTATTTTTGTCCGCATGGGCGGCTCTACATCGTTATTACTCTGAGGCGTGAACATATTACACGTTTGGACCGTGTAAACAAACACGCATAAAACAAGGTTCCAGTGTAATTAATTTAAGGAGTTTTAGATCAAAACTGTTCGGGTAGCGGGAAAACTTTCGTGTACTAATTTTAGAATCATTAAAATACAATTTTACCACTTTAAATAAAGATCTACCATTCTATTATGCTCCTATTAAAATGTTGCGTTAGGTGCATTAGTGCCAGATGTTAAATGCTTTATAGCTAATAAATTCTAGATGATTATTTCTGTTGGACTAATCTCCTGATTTAAGATACATTATAATGATGCTGGAAACCAAGTACAAGATTTTAGATCCATCATTTGCTAGATGCTAGTTGCTAGGTGTTATATGCTGATACATTTCTGTATGCTAGATTTAAGGTGCTAGATGATAGTTGCTACGAATTAGACGTAAGATGCTAAATTCCAGATTTAAGATGCCAAGTAAGTACTTTATGATGGATAGTAGATTTCAGATTTTATTTGATTCTAGATTCTAAGTTTATGATTTAAGAATTCAAGGTGCAGTATACTAAATTGGAGATGTCATTTGATGTTAGTTCCTAGGTGTTAGATGCTTCATGGCTGCTGAATGCTTAATTCCAGGTTAGAAATATTTGCTGGATACTAGATTTCAAATAAAGTGTTGCGCTAGATGCTAAATTTTCAGGTGATGGATGCTAAATTCGAGAATTGAAATACGTCGTGAGCATACGAGGAAAACTGACCAAGTCACAATTTTCGTTAGTTGGCAAATCAAAATTGAAGTTTTTTACATAGTCACAAACTAATAGTTTTGCTATTTAGTACAATTTTGATTTTAAATTTCTTTAGCTTTAAATAGACAAAGCTTTAGCAATGTATTGATGTTAGAATAAAAAAAGAATTTTGATTTTGTCAATATCTCCTTTAGCAGATGTTCATAGACTAACTTGGTCAATATAAAATAATTATAAATTTTGTAAAACAACGTTGTGGTACAAGTGGACTTCGTTTTTTTTCGGTAAATGATAACATCCATCTTTAAAACTTGGTGCAAAAATTTGACTGGGCTTTCCTTGTTTGCTCTTGTAGGTAGGAAGAAATGACCTTAAGCCAATATGGCCACCCTAATGCATATGTTTGTAAACTGTATGTGTACGAGGCATATCCAGAAAGTAAGAGTAATAAATTTCTGTATTTAAAAAAAATATATACAAAAAAATTACAGTACATTGTTTGTATAAACTAGTATACAACTTATTTGTTGTAAGTCGTGGCACAAGCTTTTTAATGCCCTCCTCACAGAACTTTCCCGCCATCTCTTTCGTCCGCTTCAAGACCTCTCGTTTCACCTCCTCATCGGTTAGATTTTTTTTTACACCCATGTGAGTTTTCAGGAAGGTAAAAAGATGAAAACCTGAAGGTGTTAAGTCAGGGGAGTATGCAGGGTGGTTCAAAATATCCCAACCAAACTAGTTCAAAGGGAGGAACTCGCGAGCGCTAGCGACCCGATTCAATTTGTGCTGCTCTGTCAGTTGGAGATCTGGAAATTTGTGAAAATATCGCAGACAATTCATCTACCGTCAATCGGCGGTCTTCACGAACAGTTTCGTCGATTTTTTGCTCCAACTCATTGGTCACAATTGAGGGTCTTCCAATCGTTTGCTCGTTACGAATATTTGTTCTTCCTCCATTAAACTCACAACACCACTCAAATACGTTTATTCGGTTCATAGAACCTTCGCCATAAACAGTTTTGATCCGTGCAAGAATTTCAGTGGGAGTTTTTCCTTCCGTGAGAAGGAACCTTATGACAGCGCGCACCTCGCACTTGGCGGGATTTCTTGTTGACATCTTTCACAGAAACGAACACTACGAGGCAAGTTTTGGTACTAACAAGGGTCGCCGGTGCTCGTTGTGTTCAGGAGACCCCCCCTACCAATCAGTGTTGCCAACTTTTGGAAAAAAATCTTACAGTGCGAGAGCCAAACAGTACTCTTACTTTCCGGATATGCCGCGTATATAAAGTGTTTAAACAAAAAAAAAACAAAAAATGTTGGACACTAGATTTTAAATGTGATTTTTTGTTCGGTGCTAGATTTTAGGTGGTAGGTGCTAGTGATAGGTAGCAAGCGCTAGTGGCAGGCGGTAGGTGCTAGTGGTAGGTGATAAGTACTAGTGGCAGGTGGTATATGCTAGATACATAGGGATGGGGATGTGGGGATACATTACGTTTTGAGGTAGCGTGCCGGGTCATGCGGAGCGGGCCACATCACTGACCTTATGCGATGGGACGGGCCGTGCGAGCGCAGCGCGTGCAGGTATGCAGCTGTAGCTGCTGGCCGGGGCCCGCCGCGCGATACGCCTGCAAATATCATCATCGGGAATTAGTAAATTTGACAACCACCCATGTTGAAATCGGTCATTTTAAAATTTTGAAATTAGTTATTTTTATTCAGATACCCCGATATGTCTTTTGCATTATCTCCTTAAACACTGTTCTCAAAAGTCCCCCTGTAAACGGTGATTTAAAGGAATATATATTTTAGGTACGGCTATTTTAAAACATAAATAGAATATTATTGTTTTTTTTTTTTAATTTCATTATTATGGAAATCATCAAGTCATTTTAAGAAAATCAAGGTACAAGAAAACAATTTAAAAAAGTAAGACCAATTACATATTTCACATTAATTTATTATGAACGGAGAGGAGAGGGGAAAAATTTAAATACTAAAAAAATAAATATGATAAAAAATAAAATTAAAAGTACATAAAAGGGAGAGGACATGGCATAGTTCCAAATTTAACTTCTTTCTCTCTACTTCCATGAACATTTATATTTATTACTAAAAAAATCACAATCGACAATAATTCATTAGATACAGGTAGTAGATGTTTGTAAAACTAAAAGTTTTTTTTTTTAACAGATCTGATATAACTATAGTATTTACAGTTTAATATGTCGATGTCACA
>NW_028279288.1:0-39101 GCF_059751315.1 Micrasema longulum
TTATTTATATTAAGGAACAATAATACAACTTTTGAGACCTATTACACCAAAAACAAATAAAGTATATTTGATTTATTACGCACTCTAAGGTTTGTGCCTACATTGGAAACTGTTTTAAAAATATTTTGGAGAAAAAATGTTTTAATGCTTTGTATTTTAAAGTGAACCGAAAATTTTAAATGGGAATTGGAAGTAAATAGACAGTGGGTAGTTAACATTTATCTTCAAGTTTATCTAAAAAGACAAATTAAGTTTTTTGAAAAAAAAAACAATATAAAATAAATCAAACAACTTTGTTTTTAACCACTAATTTTAATTTATTTATATATTTTTTTACCAACCTGTTCCAAAGCAAACAAGCTTCTTCGTCAAGGTTTACGTAAATAATGAATTCTTTCCTATTTTATTTTTATCATGTTAACTTAATACTACTAAATACTTGATTAATTGGCTCCACGTGCAGTATTTAGTAAACATGATAAAATTGTGAATAAATGAATAACCACAAAGTTAGTGCTTCAAATATAAAATTTATTTATAAAAAATTTAAAATTTGTCAATAGAAAAATATATGTTTTTTTTTTCTAAACGTGTTCAATATTCAATTACAGGATACCGACGAAGATTTATTAAATTTTCATACAAATTTATACACATTCGTTCATAAATATCGATTAAACTTTATACTGTCTCGATATATACTTTATACTGTCCCGATATTTGTCAGTTAAAAATAGCGTTTGTAACCCCAGCCCTGAAGTGAATCTTTTAAGGTTATTTAGAATAGATTCTTATCAGGGTTGGATAAAACTTGAAGTAAAAATAATATAAACGAAATTAAAAACGAAAGTTCTGTGATATTTACATTAAGGAGTTTAGCCTTTATTTTGTCTGTTTACCTATGTAAGTCAACGTTTTAAATGTTAGTTTAAAGGCGCCCAAAATATTTGGGCGCCAAGTCTAAGTTCTCCATTGCTCTTGAATTTAAAAAAAATGTTTGAGAAAATAATTAGTGATGGTAGTATTTTTTTATTTATTAAACGTTTTGTGTAAATATACCATACATTTATACAAGTGCATTTTATATTCATATAAGGGCGGGCATATTACCTTAAGGCAATTTCTTCCTACGAACCCAAACTGTTCAGTTAAAGAAAATAAATTGTAGTTATATGGACTAATCCCAGGTATATATAAACATACGCTTTTTTATAGAAACAAAAATTGACTAAAAATCTACACTATTTTATGAAGACTGCAGAGGAAAGGGAAGGAAAGAGAAGGAAAGAAGGAGGAGAGAGGGAAAACTAAAATATTCAGATACGATCTTTTCAATCTTGATTTAAACGTAAATAAAGAAGAGGCGGGCGTCTCTGACATAAGTGGGTAGATTTTTCCACAATCGAGCAGCTACTACTGTGAAAGAAGGAGGAAAAAAGAAAAGAGGGTTCTTTCGTTACAAGAACGGAGAGATAGATATGTTGTGATTAAGATGGAATACTGTGATAATGAAACCATTTTCTAAAACACAACGAAATTATTATTGTTCTAATTTTATCTTTGAATTTACTAGAAAAAATATTTCATTAATCATTCTTAATGTGTATTCGGAAGTACCAACAAATGGGAATTAACCAGCGAAATCATCTCCTATTCAAGCGAGGATAATCTTCAATTAATAAAGTTTAATTACAGCTATTAGTCACGTTTCCTTCGTTATATTCAGCCGTAAAACCGGGAAAATTGTATGCGCGGAATAAGGAGAAGACCTTCAAAGTATTGTAATTCCACTGTTGACTGTTGATATCAAAAACGATTACACAAGAAAAAGATATTTCGGTATTAATTTGCCATCAACATTTCATTGAACTACTTCATATTTTCTTAATGTAGAAATTAATTATTATCATCATTTTCGTCTTCGCACTCGAGGATGCAAAGAACACTGTATTGGTATACTAATTGCAGCGTACCTAAATCATCTGATTGAAGGTATGGATGTAAGGAAATAGGTCTTACGCTTCAGTTGCCGTTCTAGGGACAGCGAAATATTTCAGTGCAATTTTTTTTTAGTTCTAAAAAATGAATTACTATTTTATTTCTAACTTTGTATGAACTTAAGAACTCAAGTTCAAGTTCTGATGATGAGAAAGTAACTTCAAAACCCGTCAAAGAATAACAAAAAAGTTAAAGTGGTTTGTAAAACAATGTTTGAATTTGCCGTTTACCATATAAATGTACCAAACATTTTTTTTTTCAAGTTTTCATTATGTTTCTAATCTTATATAATATTTGTAATGATATACTCGTATTTTTTTGTTAACTAATTACTCGTCCCAAGTCAACACAGGACTTTTCCCTTGGATTTGGGACTTGTGACTCAAAATCGTGGCTCACTATCAAATTGGTTTAAAACATACCTCAGATTTCAGATTGTTGTCATCAGTAGTTTTTCAGGCTCTCCTTATTCTGTATCCTCTGGAATACAACAAGGATCCAACCTCAGACCTCTACTCTTTCTGATATTTATAAATGATATAGCTTTAAAAATTAAATTTTCCAAATTTCTTTTATTTGTGGATAACCTTAAAATATTCAAAATTATAAGATCGATTGATTACTGTCATAAATTACAAAACAACCTAACTCTTAATTATCTTGGTGTCATGAAAACGACTTATTTGTAAACATAAATAAATGTTTGTCTATTGAATTCACAAGAAAAATAAATATAATCGTGTTCTATTATTCAATCGACAACACAATTTTAATGAAGATCGAGACTATTCGAGATCTTGGGATATTTTTTGATGACAAACTTAAATTCAACCATCACATTGATCACATTTCTAAGAAAGTGTCTAAAATCTCTGGATTTATTTTGCGAATATCAAAGTCATTTAAAAGCCCAAAACCTTCAATTACATTGTAAAAATAATTTGTTCGTAGCTTGCTTGATGTTCATTCTATAACATGGTCTCCTAATTAAAATATTTAAATAACGCGGATTGAATTGGTGAAACGTAAATTTTTAAAATCATTAATTTTTAGTATTGGATCAAATACTTTCATAATAAACTATTATGATCGTCTAGAGTACTTTCATATCTTTAGTTTAAAATTCAGAAGGATTTTGGATGGTTTAATATTCTTTCACAAATAAATATCTAACTGTATAGATGCCCATGATATTCTTGCTCAGATAAACCTCAATGTACCTCACTGTTACATGCGCACCAATGCTGTCTTTGCTGTGGGAAATTACAAAACCAACATTGGATTATTTTCCCCCTCATCCAAGGGACCTTTAGAACAGTGAACAAAATCACATCAAACGGTACTGTCGACATGTGTTTCTGTGGCGGATACAAGCATTCAAGAAGCAAACGGCGTTGTCACTCCTGACTCGCGAAGACACACTTGCCATGTCCGCCTAGATTATGCCATAATTACACTTTTTATAAATTTAAATAGATTTTAAGATTATTTAGATTAAGTGTTATTATATATCATATTATATACTCATTAATGCCAATCTGTTCAGGCTTCCATAAGCCTGTTGATTAGCTTAAAAAAACGTAAAATGTGTAATAAACAGTTTATAAGTAAAAAAATAAATGTTTTGAGTAGGTCTAAATATTTGTAGACAAGTTTAAATTCCTGCCCAAGGAGTTATCTATATGTAAATTTGTTGCAACAGAGAAGGAAAAACATTTTTGAGAAGGGAATATGGAAGTCTAGGCATTTACAGGGCTTACGAAGTGTAAAATATGAAACATGGGCAGAATGGTGAATGTTATACATTGCGTAAAGTACCACTCAAACTAGCCAATGACAGGTCATAACTCTTGTAAATGCCTATACTTCCATATTCCCTTTACAAAAATGTTTTCTCTCTCTGTTGCAACAAATTTAGATAGTTAATACAAATTTATAAATGAATAATTGCAAAATATCATACCACAAAGTAAAAAACGTTTTTGATATAAAAAATATATGTACACTTAAATTTTAAAAGTTTTTTCAAAAAGCGGACTTTTCAGTGTAGCTTCTGAAATCAACATCCGGTGACGGTAATTTAAACAAAGTTGTATATTTATGCGTAACCCAAGAAGAGCAGCCTTGATCTGAATTACTGCCCTTATTTTAGGTTGATTTCTCCCCAGGGAGAGATTACTGTCTTCCCCAAATAATATGGTGTTTTTCCCACAATTTTCCTAATGCTTCCATTACTTCCTCGCCGCCTAGGTAAGCTGAGCTCTTGGAAAAAAGATCTTCTTTAAAATCATTTCACGAAAGCAGAAGCGAGAAAAGTAACGCGACAGAAAGTCATATAAATGAAAATATTGATTACGCAAGATAGTAATATTCGATTTGAATAATATTGTAAAATGGCCAAAAGCTAATGAACCAAAATTATATATGGCAAAAACAAAATGTAAGAGTATTGAAAAAAATATACCACAACAATGCGACATAATAAAAAAATATATATAAATCGACAATGAAGGGGTTTGAACTGTCAGTAAGGTCGCAGTGAGTCACATCTTGCTGGAGGATGTGATTCTATAAAATGCTGCGAAGGCCCAGTTTCATGTCACCGGCAACACTTCTGACTAGTCCAACTCGTTAGCATCCACGTTGCGAACCCTGAGCAATGCGATCACACTCATAATGGTGTGATCACAGCGAATATCGAGAGGATGAAAAGCGAGTTTCCGGCGCCTCAAAACCAAAACCAACCAGCTAAGGGAAGGTAACCCCAACTGCAAAATGTGTTTATTTAAATGCATGTCGTCATGGTTTTATATTTTTGTGCAACAACTATGGTGAAGGTATAAAGTGGGTTTTGCATGTTGGTTTAATAAGTGTCCTGACAAAGAGACGGGTGCGTCTCGAAACCGGTAGACATAGAAAAGTCGGAAAGCGGTTATGAACAAATATTAAATAACATTTAGAATCCCTACGTCAATGTGTTAGTGCCTGTCGGTGAACTAAGTAAAATTCGTTTGTGTTAGTAGGCCCTCTAAAATGATTTATATAAAAACTTATTGTGTTACGTACACACAAAGTGGGGGACATTAAAGATTTGAATGGAGTTTAAATATGTATTTTAATAAAAAACAGTGCCAGTGTTATAGGGTGAATCTGGGTTACTTGACACACTGCGTCAGTAGAACATCAAGTTTGCATTGCATCACGTATTGAGAAGAAACACTGAATAATAATTAGTATTCAATATATTCATAACTTCGATCAATATTAATTAAGCAATCCGTCATCTCTGACCAAACTTTTGACAGTTACACGATGGGTCTTGCAAATTTAATTCAGTTTTAACCTTTCCGGGTCTAAGAGGGTATTTTTTAGTTAACATATTCTTTTGAATAACGTTAATCGTCACATTTACATTTTTTTTTTCCATAATCTCATCCAAAAATGTTGAAAGTGTATAAAATCATAAAAATATTTTTCTGCTAAATTCTTTCGTTAATAATTCACATTATCTTTACCCCCGTGCAAACAGCAAATATTACAATGAGGAAATTCAGTGGTTTTTACATATTTTTTTTATTTGTTAATCGACTGTTAAACTAATCCAAATTTTTTTTAATGGACATATATATTATATATACGGCCTTAGCTAATAACAACAGTTAAATGAAGAAACACATATACAAGAGACTGAACAAAAATAATATAAAACAATGTAGCAAAGACAAAGAAGGGAAATAAAATAATGGAATACAGTATTTTCATAAACACGATAATAAGACTTCGAGCTAAACCATGCCAATCCATCTCCATCCCACACTGTTTTAGTGGCGAAGAGATCTACGAAAAGCCAGAAGATCTATCCCAAAGAATTCCAAGTTATAAGACAAATTGACTTATCTACACATTCTGGCCATTGGGGCATAAAAACAAAAGATGCTCTTAAAAGATTTAATAAATAGCATATGTTGACTTCTGGTAACATGGTTGGGAACGTGGAAAGAAATTAATTACAAACGAGATAGGACATCACTTATAGCATTAAGTATTTTGAAAATGCATATAAGGTCCATTTCAGTTCTATGTTTTTCCAATGAAGATAGCGATTGCTCTATTTCAAAATAGGAAAAATTACCGCTTTGCATATAAATGTATTATCAGCGCTATGATTTATTAAAATTTTGTATTTTTGAAATTACTTCGTATGTTACGTCTTAAGTTCTCTTCCCCTTCTTCTCGATGAGTTCGGCTGATTTGTCAGTTGACTCAACGTAAGCCGGAAATCTATTGCAACTCTCTTATCATTGGTTGATTCAGAAAAACTAGTGACATCGTGCAAAGTAGTTCGTATTTGTTAC
The DNA here is from genome assembly GCF_059751315.1 of Micrasema longulum. Classification (NCBI taxonomy): domain Eukaryota; kingdom Metazoa; phylum Arthropoda; class Insecta; order Trichoptera; family Brachycentridae; genus Micrasema; species Micrasema longulum. Next base: position 6,354 of record NW_028279288.1, read on the forward strand.
AATCATTTTTATATTTTTTTCGTCCGTTATCAAGAAACTTCGCCTTACAATTTAATGATCTAATTTTTACTGCGTATAAGAATTCATTTTTTGTATCCAATTTTCTGTAGAGCTGAACTTCTTCATTTCGCTCTTCAGTTGAATAATCTTCGATACGTTTGTCAGTTTGCATGTGCGCTTCTTGCTATTTGATCGCTTATTTTCAGCAATAACCACAAATATACGGTTTACGTGCATAAGATTTTTACATACATTCTCCCTCTCAACTTCCCGCTAAAGCTAGGGTTTCCTAGGACAGCGGTGCCCGTATTTTAACGGCCGTAGTGAACGGTGATGCAGTGAACGGTTTTCTATGAAAACGGTGTTATCACCACCATTTAACACCGTTTTCCTAGGAAACCACTCTCTAATCACCTTTACGACGGCTGTCCACTGCATCACCGTTCACTACGGCCGTTAAAATACGGGCACCGCTGTCCTAGGAAACCCTAGCTTAACGGGTCGCGTTACTTTATATCAGTGCTATTCACAAGTATCGGCGAGAGATAGGCGATGTCATATTGTATCCTTTTGAAAAAGTATTTTATGAAAGAATGTATGAACTTCGCAGAAAACTCGAAATATTGTGAAACAGTATTGTAAACACTATTATGACAATCATAATGACATAATTAATTTTATTTTTGAAGACGTAAATATAGCATTTTGGCTGGTGTATTCCTGGTACCCTCCTCCGGAACTCGCGGATTTTTTTTCTCGCTTAGGTTCGGAAAGGTTAAAAGTTATCAAAGTCAATAAAATATTTAGTCTTGAAATTGTCGACAGATATTAATGTGCAAATTATATGAAGATTTTTTTATACTTAGAAATCGTTCGAATTTTTGTTATTTATAAAGAACTCGATACTAACCGGTAGGATCAGATGCAAAAAAGGTAACTTTTATTTTTTGGGTTTAATTTAATTAATTAACCACGAACATACAAGTATTAAATGTATATAGTTAGCGAAATCTATGTAATATAAACACGATTTTGTCCAATTTGTTTTGTAAGTAAATGCTATTTCAAAATAATATGTGGTACTGAAATCAACTGAACTAAGAAATACAAATTCGACTTTTAAACATATAAATATTGGTGAAAAATAATGAATTTTGATTTTTATTTGAAAGCGTATTTACACATTACAGAATCGATAATTTCCCTTCTAATACCTAGATCGGCAATATATATTTCCATGCGTTTTATTTTCACTTTCATATTTTACGAGTATGTCCAAACATTTTATTAATATGATAGCAAATATTATTTCAACCTTTTTCACAGTCACATGATTCGAGAAAGAGAGGATATATTAAACCATTACATTATCTTTTGTTTCTCTTTTTATTAGACTAACAACATCAAATATGATGGCAAGAAATGTTATTCTTATTCTTAAGGGTAGGGGTCAGTGCTATTCATGCTCCTGACGTCAGCGAACTGTAAAGATATATTGTGATGGGTCGCCGTGAATTGTTCTCGCCTTCGAAGCCCCGGTTTGTAAAGAGCCTGGCTACTGTGAGGAAGGACAGAGTTCTCATTTTGCTAAATCTCCTCCTCCAAGCCCAGATCCGTAAAGTATCGGACTATTAGGTAGGGGGCGAGCCCTTCAACATCCTCAGGTTTAACCAGTGGTCCCCGAGGATGAGGCTTCTTTTATGATGTAAAGCATCATATTCACATACAATGTATTTAGGTGTTTCCTTATCTGCACTGCAGAACCTACATCTAGATGTTTCGGAAAGGTTAATTCTAGAAAGTAGATTGTTCAATCTGCAGTGCCTTATAGGGCTCTAACCCTCACTCAATTTTGGCTGACCTTTATTAGGTCTGAGCAAACCTTCGCGAGTACCCTTTTATCAATTTATTTGCATGATCTTCTGTTTCTCTTTTTATTAGACTGACCACATCAAATATATGACCAGAAATATTACTAACGCCCCAAATTTACTGCATATGTATCTTCTACTCATACCTTTATCATTGAAGCCATCCGTATCAATATGATTATTTTATTAACTAGGGTAATTAACCCTGTTCTAAGACAGTCAAAATTCACTTACTTTTATATTTAAATACACGGATTATTATTTGTGAAATCTAGCACTTTTTTACCATTTTTATGAACAACACTGTTTGTTTTTCACATAAAATAAAAAAAGTAATGGTTTTTGACCTATTGATTTGTTCTTGAATATAGCAATAATAATTAATTAAGCAAAAAACGTTATCTTTCCATTTTCAGTTCAGCCCATCACTGTGCTGGGTAAATTATTTATTTATAGTGCATAATTAAGATAATATTCATACGTGAATATTCTAACAATAATCACAAATTCGATTAATTGAACTACAGATATTTAAATATTTAATGAACATATTTTATACGCCTCATATTTTTTTTAAAAGTATGTAAAAAAAAAAGAAACCAAATGCCACACCGAAAGAATGATGGATTATAAATACAAAGTATACAATCAAAATGTTATTAAACAAATATAAATGTGTATACATAACGTCGCGATAAGACCGATAAGTAAAAGAAAGTTGCCAACCTAAATAATGTAAAGACATTCATATAAAATTAAATATTATGATTTTAAAAAATTTAAATATTTAAAATGTTACATCTTATTATTAAATTTATTCCAGCTTACTTGAGAATATATGTATGTAACTGCATTCATTCTCAAGAGTGTTACAACTAATAATCCATACTAACATTTTAAATGAGAATATGTATTCCGTTTGTTTGTGTTTTTTTCAGGTTGCAACAGAGCGACTGATCGGTGTGTTTTTTTTTGCATAGGGATAATATTAGCTACTTGTCATTTAATAAAATAACACTCTGTCGGGAAAGTTCTTTGTGGAAAAATGAATTAATAATATTAAAACGATTCTACGTCGCCATAGACTTACGTGGTTTTGTTAGCATTATTTTGAGTGAAAGGTTCATTTTTATTCATTTCAGTGCCAAAAATCGGCGTTTGCTATAGTAAATAATACAATATGTTCTGTTTGCAAAACAGTGAAAAAGGTCAAGTCAAATGATGAGAAATTAATAAAAAGCTAATATATAAGACACTGTGTATCCTCACTAAGTATTTTAAATACTTGTTCTGAGGTAGGCAGCATTCACTTATTTGTAAATGAAATAATTCATCGTTTTTCGTCTTTGTAATGTCTTGGTGATATGGAAATCTTATAAAAAGATGCAAGACTTGTTTTTATCTAAATTCTAATTTTATAAATTTGCTTTTTATTTCGTTTTTAAAATATCACTTAAACTCTAAACTACATTGTCAAATATTAAAAAAAAAAAAAATGTAAATAGGGACTAGATTTCTTATTGTCCTTGCGCTCTGTAGCTGCAAGACGTTCTGTTATCTAGCTCACATATATCATAATTGTAATATATCATAATTGGAGACGAGGAACTAGAATCCCAACCGTCCATGCGCTCTGTAGCAGCAAGACGTGTTGGGATATTTATTTATTGTACAGCACCTTTGAGGCGATTTTCACAAAAATGGCGCTATATAAATCATCCAAACATTATTATTATTATTATTTTAAAAAATATATATATTTAAAAATATGAAAATCTTACAAAAATTAGGGAAAGGAACAAAAAGTATCGAAAAAAAACTCTAAGAAGGTAGATAGATAGAAAAATAAAAGAATCTAGTGAAATAATACATGGAATTTGAATAAATAACATTTTAGAAAATACGATACTGACAAAAAAACTGACAAAAAAAATTGAAAACAAATGTTCTATTGCTCCGAAAAACAAAAAAAAATACCATGACTGAAACTGTATTGAAAATTCTTTTAGTCCGAGAACCTAATCAACCGAGATCCGAAAGGCAGATCAACTAAATCCCGTAGGGCCGACGGAACGAGGCCTGGAGTGTCAATTATATACAGTCCGAGGGGTCGAATTTTCTAGAAACAGTATTTTCTGCGAGTAAATAATTTAAATTCAATGTCAATAAGTAATTCCACACACGTCCACATTTCGTAAATGTTTGACTACAAAGTTAATACTTTATTACATATAATGACTCAATAATATCAGCTTTATAATATAATACATAGATTTATATTATGTATATTTGGCTCCAATAGTGACGCAAGCTCTTCTCAAATTAATTTGAAACGATGTTTCTAGAAACACGTTCATGAACATTATAATTAAAGCGAAATTGACTTCTTGTCTAGTCTCAGTTCTACAATATTAGTCTCTAAGCTCTATTGATCTTTATTACGATTCGACTTAATGATAATATTATAAAATTAATGAAGACAAGGACGTTAAATACGAGCAAACCAACGCGAGTATTTACTTCAAATTATTAGTATAAACAAATAAACATCTATGCATGCTAACAATGTGAATCGGAAGAATTCTATCGTAATATCATTTTCTAAGCAAACTGTTAAGATTTTTATGCGACTGTTATATAAATATACCTAGCAAACTGAATTAAAAATAACTGAAGCGTGAATAGGGAAATATCACATACTACGAATACCGATAAAAACAAGTAAAATACATTCTGAAAAAATTATCGCATTTTGAAAATCAATATGGATATTGTGAGAAAATGTTTTCGGACAGAATTTTTTTTTCAATTGTAAACAATATGTCTCAACAAAAACGTGGCATGTTTAGCTTTGACAATTGTGACGTCAAGATTCGTGACGATGTTCTATTTAAATTTAAACGATCATAAACAAAGTTCAAAATTTACATTAATCGTGACGTATTAGGGGCATGGCCAATGCAATGACCGTTTTCGCGGGAATTAAAAAAAATTTTTTACCATACTAATGAGTACAAAAAAAAAATTTACTCGACAGTATTAATTTCTTTCGAATCTAGAAATATGGCACACATAAACATATTATTTTGGGTACTCTAATAATAACGACGTATATATACTGATTTTTTTAACACATATTTCTTAACATTCTGTTTGAATGTTGATATTACCCTTATTAATGATAAATTGTAAAAAAATCGATATTTCCTTAAAGTAATTTAAAAGAAATCTAAATTTTCGAATTTTAAAAAATAATATTTAAAACACTAACTTTTAACAATATATTCAATATGCCCACCGGTTTTAGGACGTGAATGTGTCTTTGTCAAGGCTTATTATTAAGATTATTTTTTGGCTTTAATCAAGTTCTGAAACCGGTTGACATATTAAACTTACTTTATAAATTTTCATAAAATGAAAGAGGAAATATGGAAGTCTAGGCATTTACAGGGCTTGTGACCAGTAATTATCTGGTTCCTAATAAGATCCTCTCAACTCCTAGTAATTCTTCAATACAAGATTAAATCTTTTTTGAATTAAGCTTAGTGCATGTTTAGACACGGTGGCGTTCGCATGTCTACAAATGCGCATGTGATTTATGTATTTTTGGAAATGCTATATATATTACGGTGATGGTGAAGGTAGGGGTGTATTTTAGTATTTGCATATTGGTGTAGTGAGTGTCCTGACGAAGAGACAAGTACGTCTCGAAACCGGTACATTTAAGAAGTCGGTAAGTGGTTTTATACAAATATTTACCAACATTTGTTAAAATATTTGACCACAAAGTTAATGCTTTTAACATAAATAAGATTGAAAAATCTTTTTGATTCTGTTATTTTATTGCTTTGCTTTTATATATTGTCGGTACATATCGGCGGTAAAAAGGGTAAGTAAATGATGCACCACTTTAGCCGAAATTGCGTTATGTATACCACTAATTATTATTTTTTAAATACACACACGAGCTAAATAATTTTACCTAAAATTATAGTGCAACGTCCGATGAAGCAAATCATCGTTTTCTTTAGAAGTCAATACAACTCTAACAGTATTGCACAGAAAGACAAGAGCATCGTCCTGCAGTACATTAACATCGTTCCTACCACGGAGATATAAATACGCATAAAACAGCAACCTCGTGTCTTCTGTTAATCTCTAACTGAAGATTAGAGCGCCATCTATGAATAGTTAGTTTCATATTTTCGTTTCGAATCACCTTAATAATGATTTTGGAATTTAAAATAAGATTAAACATCATTATTTTCAAAACAAGATTAAACCTATGAACACCAGCGTAATATTTTATGATACCTACGTTTCGTTTCTGTCCAGAGCGCAAATGGATAATAAATCAATACATTTTATTTATTTTTCCTAGAAATATGATGAAGTGGCTGAAACGAGCGGAGCGGAAAGAAAAACAGCAAAAAAGCTTTTCCTGGAGACAGGAAGTTCTTTACCCTTATCCCCTTCCTCCTTTTCCTCTCTCCCCTGTCATCCTTTCAGATCCTGAAAGCCTTTATTCTGCACCCTGGATCTACGTGCCGGTACTTTAATAAGGTAGAATTATCAATAGGAATGGTGTCGTGTCCCGAGATTACCTTCAAAATTAAACCAACAGGACACTTCAAAAAAGATTTCTCGATAGTACTGATTTAATTTAGTTGGAGAGTAAAAAAAATAGATTAATATTCTGAGTTTTATTCAAAGGTTTTCACACATTTTTTTGCAGAAATACAGAAACACCAATATAAGATTTGAACTAAAGTTTTGTAAGTCAAGCGGTTTGGTGAACTTAAGCGTCACTTGTAGTAAAATGATAAGGGTAAGAAAGAAGGGTTGTGACAGGAATTTCTCTTATTGTATTGGATAGAAATCATTTCGGAATTCCGTATATATGTTATATGTAAAAAAATCGGTTGGCTAGATATTTATTTGGTTTAAATACACGTCTTGTGTCCGACCGGAACATAAAAGTTTGTTTTGGCGGAAAGGGATGAAACCAGCAACTGGTTATTACATATTAATTTGTGGATATACGTATCACTCGTCGTTCATTTTCATAATAATACAAAAGACGAAGCTTTATATTTAAATAAAACCATTAGTCTTCATTAGGAAATGTCGGAAAATACTTTTCAAGATAAAACTTTTTTTAGCTTTTCGCCTGTTGTCTTTTCAGACAAACAAAAACTAAATATTAAACGTAATGAAAAATAAAAGTTAAATAAATTACTGTGAAAACAAAATTTGTTCAATACCTATATTTTACTAGAAACAAAAAAAACAAAACGTCTTTACAGATATTTATTTAAATACACATCAAATACTTTAAAACAGAATTATCTTAAAACTGTTTTTTAAATATGTATCCTATTACCCTGGAAAAAAACGTGTCATCGGTTCTTCGTGTAATATTTTCATTACCTTGTCACTTAAAAATACTTAAACGAGCTACGAAAAGATTAATATATCTCTAGGCAATGAGTACCAGGACGTTGGTGACTCATTTCACATGAAATTTAGTACATATAGAACGGCTCTTCTTTTTTATTTCATTGGTAATAGTTCTAGGTAACAATTTGTTACTATTGTTAAGAATTGTTTTAAACTTCCATATTAGTATTTTTTTTTCTTTTTTCTTTTTTCTTTTTTCGTTTCTTTTCTTAGATTAATTTATAAATACAAAATATTTCTCTTCATAATTTTTTTCATATCATTACATATTTTTATACATAAATATTTACTATTTATCTAAGTATGAGTTTTAAATATTAAAAAATATAAATATTATTATTTTTTTTAAATGTTATTCTAAATTGTTTTCTTAGTTTTTTTTAACTGGTTTCAAGTATTTCTAATACCAAATTATCTTTTTTTTATCGATAATTCTATAACTGGTAATATTTTATTATTTTATATAGTTCTTTTTTAGACTTTCTTAATTTGTCAATTAATAATATTGTTTTAAATGCTCTGTATTACTTATGCTTACATGAATCTTTATTTATTATCATTTAATTGTATTTGTAACTAATATGTAAAAGGCACTAAGTGCTGTTTATTTCAATAGAATAAAATAAAAAAATATGAATTTACCCCTCTTTCATAGGAAGGTAGTATTTGATTTAAGACCTACCGGAAATTGGTACTGACTAGATAACAGGAAACCGGAAATAGACTCAACATGCCAATCCATGTTATAGACATTATTAAGGTTGAATTAAAGTTATACAAAAAATATTTTACAGAAATTTAAATAGAGAAAAACGTAATGTTTACATTTTATTTGTCCGCCGCGTGGTTAAATAATCAGCGCGTTTGCCTACCAAGCATGAAATCTGGGTTTTATTCTAAAAATCTTATTTTCAAACTTTATTATTTTAAAGCCCCTGTACTGGCACCTAAAGGGTAAGACTGATTACCTTACCTTAATGTTACGAAAATAATCAAGATATGTTGCTGTTGGTGAACCAATATGAAATAATTCATAATTGAATTTCTTAGTGGTGTTTCGGATAAATAAGTGGCCGATAAATAATAAATTTTTCTTTGTGGGTAAAATAGAGTCAAAACGCGGGAGGGTGATCCAATGGCTACTCTCTGGTAAAAATCCCGAAAAAAATTTATTTTTTTTAAATCGGCGACTAGCGCGTTTGCCTACCGTCCTTAAGGTCATGGGATCGATTTCTGGCAGGGGGAACCTAAGATACTTGTTTTTAAGTTGCTTTTACACCGCGAAATTTCACTGTCTCTAGACTGGCACTTAGGCCTCGATTACAATGGGAAGTTAATATTTATCTTAAATTTTTATCTACAAAGTAAAATTAAGTTTTCTGTATGAACAGCCTTATATGCATACCATTTTTTCTGCTAAACATATTCAATTATAGGTTAACCTTTAAGTATGGACGTCATTTTTTTTAACACCACTATGGACGTGTAGCCTCACAGGCTCCTATATTTGCATTAATTTTTTTTGGGAAAATGATTTCGAATCACTTCCAAAATAAATACATATCAATGTTTAGGTATATTTTATTATAAAAACGTTTAAATATAATCACTTTTTGTATTAAAAATAAAGTAATATGAAAAAGTCAATAAATATGGCACTTTTTAGGCTATTTCGACTTGAGTTGCATTTTTAGCAATTAAAAGTATCTTTAACTAAAAATAAACCAAAATTAACCTTTTAATCCCAAATTATAATACATGAGGTATCGAAAAGAACTTAAATCCACTTCTGGTAACAAAAAACTGAAATTCTGACCACAGACTTTTAGCGTGTAAACTATTGGCACTTTTGCATAAAGGAAGAGAACATTAAAGGCATCCAGGGTTGCTGCACGCTGCACCCAATACAAACATAGGTAGTTATTCTATGTTTTTTTGTTTTCTGCACATTTTTCAAGTTCTTTGACTAATTGGTTGTGTCTAGACGTCAACTGTAACCATATCGTTATCTAAAACTCAAGTCATTGTCGACCGGAGCTCTCTCATCAAACAACTTATTCGTGATGGAAAGAGGATCTTTCTTATCGTCAGCCTTCAACTTTGAAGAAGCAGCGCAATATATAATATTATGACTAAGTGTGCGAACTCTAGCAGTAAATGGCGTCTTTGCCCACTTATAGAAAATTTTCCCATAAAAAGTTAAATCGTAATTCTGAAAGAGGCACATCGTCTGAACTGTCACTGTCAACTTCTTCTCCAAGGTCCCGAGTCATCAATATCGCCACCATCACTTTCATGCTGCTGTATAAGTTCTGACTCGTATACCAAACACTGTTCAATATACTCCTCATTGTCAGACTGATCCGAATCTAACAACGCATTCAATTATTCTTCAAAAGATGGATCGTCTACACGTAATATTTTTCTTGCAGGTTACTCAAGTGAACTTTGAGATTCTCGTTTTCTATTAGAACATCTTGATTTTCTGTTTTCTGCCATTTTTCACTAGAAAATCCAAAAGAAATATAAACACATTTCAAAAATATTTTATTCGGTAACAATGGACGTGTAGCCTGACAGACTACAGCCAATTTTTAGGTGCGTAATACTCACGTATGATGGATCGGACGACGCAACCTTCTACTCCAATGGTCATCTCGCTACTAAAACTGAAGCTACTAAGAGTCGTTCAGTAGTGGGAAGGGAGGGATAGTATGTAAAACCAAGAAACTGAAAACGTTGAGTAGCCTATGAGGCTACACGGCCACACTTAAAGGTTAACCACGAAAGTACTATAAATGTCCTATGCAAATATACTCATTTTTGTACACGAATATCAGTTTTTCTTTCTATTCAGTCGAAGATAATTATGTTAACTTCCCATTGTAATCGGGGCCCTGAAGAGCAGCCACCACCTTTTCTTCCATGTAACAAAAAAATGAGACAGGTACAATGTAATTGTATTGTATGATTTTAAAACTAGTGGAGCAAGCCCCTTATATCGCCTCAAACAAATAAAATAAACAATAATAGCGTATTATACACGGACGGTAGACGGTTCCGTAATCAATTCAAGAGAAATAGACAAAAAAATCTGGCAAAAAATTGAAACGAAAAAAAAACATTTATTCCAAATGCGCTTCTTGTTTTTGCGGTATATGACCGATCGTCGAATGTAACCGGGGTGTGAACGCGTTAGCCTTAGTTTATCTCGGCTGAAAACATATTAGAAATATTCACAAACCATTAAGGTCAGGTTCAAGCGTCACTGGCGGCTTTGACTGTTGACGTAACTGAATTGTTCAGCTCCAGTCGTTAACCTCGTAGTATTATCGCACAACAGAAACACATGTTATATCTTGCGAAATTTCATAAAATAATCGTTAGATTATTGTTAAAATGATTGTTAAATCACGGAATGTCTGTGTCCAGGCTGATGAAGAATAAAGTTCCATGATCGAAATGCGCACACCCGTGCCTAGAATACATAAGCATGGTAATCAGTATGTATTTGCCATTTTTAATATGAATTCTGTAAATCTAATCAAACATAATCTTACACTTTTTTTTCAATTGCCGATTTAACTATATATTTATTCTTTTTTGGCATTACTTATCTTGATAAATAATTAATAATATTTATTTACTTTAAAAAAAAACAATATTTAAAACAATTTATTTATCATTAGTTGATGATGCCGCGCTTCTTGCTAACAACAAAGAGGAACTGCAATTCTTGGTAACAAAGGTTTACGATGTATGCAAGGGAAGCGATTTGCTGATGAATGTCGATAAATCAAATGTGATGGTTTTTGACAGAAATGAAAGTATGACTAAATGTCGAATCACTGTGAATGGAGTTATACTAAAACAAGTAGAGGAATTTGTGTATCTGGAAAGTATGTTTACTAGGGAATGACTGGGAAAGATATTGAAAGGAGGGTGAGTGCCGGGAACATAGTGAACGGTGCACTTAAATCAACCTTGGTAAATTAATGTTTGTCGCAAGAGGCAAAATTAGCTGTTTAAAATTGAGTCCTGGTCCCCGACCCTGATGTATGGGAGCAAAGTATGGACTTGTAAAAAACAGGGATGAAAGTAGGCTGAATGCGGTCTATCCTCTCTGCCTACCCTTACGGGGAAACGGCGTGATGGTTTGTTGTTGATGTTGTTATTTATCATTATTTAAATACTTCTTTCATTCTTTTTTATTTACCGATGTTATGTTTCTTTTTTAATCTTACTTTCAACTTTGCAGTTTTTTTATTGTTTTTTTTTTGTTCTCTTTAAATCATTCATTTTTTATTAATTTTTCATATAAAATTAAATATTATATGTAATCTTATGATATTAGTTCACTACTGTGATTATAATTTTTGTAATTTATAGTTAAATATAACTTTTTTACATTTTTTAAGTAATAAAAGTCTATAAAATACTGTCCAGTTAAAAAAAATTTTTTTCATAATTATTAGTAGCATAAATAATTTTTTGAAATTTTGAATTTTGAATTTTGAATTCCCACAAAAACGGTCATTCCATTGGCCATGCCTCTAATACGCCACGATTCGTGTTTATTTGTTTCTGGCCATTGAAATTCGTTTAGAACACACGAATCTTGACTTCCCAACAGACACGGCCAAACACGTCGCGTTTTTTTGGAAACATATTGTTATAAAATTTCTTTTATACATTTATGTACGAAAAAATTTCTCCACAATATCCATATTGATTTAGAAAATGCAACTAATTGTTCTTAACAATATTTTGAGTTTGTCCAAATTTTTGTAGACAAGGACTGGATTCAACTCCCTGGGGAGCCGTCTATATTAACACATTACAACAGAGATAAAGAACATTTAAGATAAGGTAATATAGAAGTCCAGGCATCTACAGGGCTTATGACCTGTCAATGGCTCTTAAATGTTCTTCATCTCTGTTGTAATGTGTTAATTGTTCTTAATCTATTTCATATATTTTTATCGGTATTCGTAGTATGTGATATTTTCTCTGTGTCTTCAGACGAATGTTTCCGACTCGATGGCAACTGTCAGATAAAAATGCTAAAAAAATAAATCGATTAGGGATAAGTTGGTCTCGTAGCGTCTTGTCAATCAACCGCTTGATTGGTTCTTCTTTTTAAGCGCATTCGCTTGCAATGCTTGAGGTCCCGGAACCAATCCCTGACAGGGTCAACGTATCTGTATTTGTTTTCAAGGTAGTTTAAAATTGCAATATTCCACTGCAAGATTTGCTTCTGATGGTTCCTTGGCTCAATTTGTGAGAATGTTTTCAGCAGTGTTTATTTTATTCTCCTTTTTCTTCCTCCGCTTCACCTTGCTTAATATGAGATCACGTCGGGAAAACACTTTCTATAACGATGCATCACTGCTCTGAAAGTTCCACTTCCAGCGAAAATCTTGTCAAATATAATACCGTTATACAGCACTATTACACTCCTTATTGCCACAGATTGTATTTGTTTTAGAAGGAAAATAACTATTTTGAACTTATGTTTTTTGAAAGTATTATGTTCATGTGTAAAATGAAAGAACGTAGAAAAGAGAACGTCGTAACAGGCTGTTTAAAGAAAATAAAGATATAATAGCCATTTTCCTCAAAATGATAAATGTTTATTCATGTCATCATTTTAGCGAGTATTATTTTACAATCTATGAAACCCACTAGGTACTTATCGCACTAATCGAAACAATAAGTTATTTTTATTTAATTCATTTTGAATTTTTAAAATTATTTATTCAATTCATTTTTTACATTTGACATGTACACTTTTTATTTATTTTAATTACTCACCGAGCCAATTTATATGGCTTGTCGACGAAGATTCTTTGCATTGAAATATATGATTACACTATTTGTATAATAATAATTACTACTAACTAAAATAATACAAGGAGCGAGAAAAAATATTTTTTTGGACAAAATTATTGACAAAACTTTTTAGAAAACAAAAAATAAATTCACGATATTGCAATTATAAGATAAAAAATAAATACAAAACAGGATTACCAAAATTTAAAATTTAAAAATAGGCCGGTTTCTCCAGAAGAGTTTTGAGTTGATTACTATTCATAAGAGAAAAATTATTTATTTACTTTATCAAATTTTTTTGTTTTTTTACAATATTGGTACATAAGAGGTAAAAAATAGAGTATTCAAAAAAAATTACATAGCAATGAAATACATATTAATAGTAAGAATAGTGAACAAAAATCCCACATGCCTCTTCGTTGGAATACAAAAAAAAATTATGAATTTTTTGCTCCTACAATAAAAAGACACTTATAATATGTTTGTATAATATAAGAAAGAGAAAAAAATGTATTCTGTAAAAGATTAGGAGGTACTTTTTTATTTTTAAAAAATTAAAAAAAATATATATAAATAACAATATTCCTTATTATTAAAGGACAACAAAATATATCATGGGAAAAAAGAGTAAATATCTTTAGTTTAAATCCAGGATAGTGCGTGTTTTTTGAAAGAATGAAAAATTTTAAAGTTTGGGGTTAACGAAATATTATCAGTAAAGATAGAATTTTAAAAAATTGGGCCATTAAAATATGCATGTCTCGGTACTAGCCTCGTTTTACAATGTGGTATTTCTAGCACACAATTCCTTCTTAGACTTGATCTATTTAAATGACTAGTAAATAAATATTTAGAAGTTCCTAATAAGCCCATTATAGAGCATATCCCTCCTGATTTAAACACTGAAAGATAAAATAGAAGCTTCTTAAAAGCAGTAAAAATCTGATTTAAGAAGTATAAACCTTGTACACAATAAGCAAGGTAAATAATAAATTCAAATCCAATAAAAAAAAATAGACGTTGCATACAAACATTTGGATAACTCTTAATAAAATATTATTAATTATACTGATCCTAATCATTATTGAATACTAAACGTCTGCGCCTGTACTGTACCAGCAAAGCGACCTTCAGAATATAATAAATAATTATAGATTAATGATCATGTTATGTGTGGATATTAAAATTTCTACGCTGTCGGCCGATTCACAATACACTTCCGTTATCTATATCGTGTATTTGTAGAACGTCACATTCGCGCTTCACTGCCATTTGCTGCAGTTCAATATTTATTGTAATAAAATTAAATCTGATTTTATTTAAGTGTCTGACGAAATACAGCCAGAATCCTGGACGAGTGTTTTCGACTCGATGGTTGCTCTCGGGTAAAAATCCTGAATGAGGAAATCGAGTGGAGATAAGTACGCCTCGTTGTGTATTGGTTGGTACGTCCCCTAGCATTTTCGAGTTTCTGGGTTCGATGCAGGATGGATGTGAAGGATTGATTTTTAATGTTGTTGAAACTGCAATACTTCATTGTTCCTGAACTGGATCTGAAACGTAGGACTGACCACCTTGCTTTCATGTAACAGATCATCGAGATACGCTGCATTTGGTTTATAAATTGAGTACATTATGCACCATTGGGTGTGGAAAAGAAGAATGATAATGATGACCATGATTGAGAGGTGTTAAAAAAGTTAAGAAAACATCTCTAAAATAAAAACATATTTAAAAAATAACCTAAAAATCGTCACTGATTTTACGCAGTGAAGTAGTTGTATTATATTTTTTTTTTTTGCACCGCAGGCAAGAATTGTATGCTACAAGAGTGCTACGGATAATTTAAAAAAATATCCGTAGCACTGAACAAAAGCAAAAGACAAACAGTTTTCTGGTATGGTATTCATAACTTACCTGAAAGATGGGCGAAGTGTGTCGAAGCAATTTGTATGAAGGAATGAGCTGAAATAATAGGCTACTTTTTTGGCTTACTACCGCGCTGGAAGCGTTTTATTTATATTTTGAGAAAAACAGAAATGGTGGCAATGATTTAAAAGAAATAATAATTATTTGTTGGTTTTTCTGTAAATAAAGTTACCGTAAAACATTATTATGGATAGTGAAATATAATGGTAAGCTGTGCATAATCGCTTATATACACGATTCGCCTCTAGTTTATAGTGGGTTTAGATAGCAGATTCTGTATTCAAATTATTATATTTCACAACACTATTTTGAGTTTGTCCAAATTTTTGTAGACAAGAACTGGATTCAACTCCCTGGGGAGCTGTTTATATTAACATATTACAACAGAGATGAAGAACATTAAAGAGAAGGTAATATAGAAGTCTAGGCATCTACAGGGCTTATGACCTGTAAATGGCTGGTTTAAGTGGCCACTTTACACACTGTGTAACATTCACCATTCTGCCTATATTTGAACATCTATATTCCTTCAATTCTTTTATCTGTTTGTGGCCACTTAAACCAGCCATTGACAGGTCATAAGCCCTGTAGATGCCTAGACTTCTATATTACCTTCTCTTAAATGTTCTTCATCTCTGTTGTAATATGTTATTATATTTCACAATCATACATCATGTTAGTTACAAATGTTGACGCAGTTTACTTTATTTACGTTTTTTTCAATAACCTCAGATATTTTTAATCGCTTAAAGTTTTATGGCCCAGTTAGTCATTTTTATGAGTTGAGTATTACAACACACTCAGAGAATAAGTTAAATAAATAGACTGTTTTAAAACACAAACATGAGTTTATAGCGACCGACATTAAAACATAATCGAAAAGACTTTTTGTACATTTGTACTTAAAAATTACACCGTCTTATCTTATAAAAGAAGACAAAATTAAGTGCCATTTTAATAAGATTAAATAGACTTATTACTTGAATGTTTTTATCAAATATTAGATTAAATAATAAACTCAAACACACTGTTAGACGAGATTTCATATTTTAATTCAATATTCAAAGTAATTATTATTATAAGACGAGATTTGGTATAACCATCACATTTCCACATTAGTTGATGAGTTTACAAGTATCATAAATATATAAAAAGTAGATTTATGTAAAAGTTATGTATTGCTATCTTATATTTAAGTTTTCTAAATTTTCAACCACAAATCATCATCATTCCCTTTCCGCACCTAATGGTGCACAGGGCACTGCATTGGTACACCAATTGCAGATTATCTTGATAATTGTTGTTACATGAAGCTAAGATGATCCGCCTTACGCTCCATGTACCAGTCCACGGAATATGAAATATTTAAGCACAAACACGCCCTTTTAAATGAACATTTCGTAATAACCATGTCGGGAATCGAACCCGAGACTCTTGCATGGTAGGCACACGGGCTGACCATTACCCCACGAGGCCGACAAAACACAATGTCATTATATTTTAAAGTTCACATCATCATCATTCAAATCATTCTTGCTTATATATATATTATAATAATATTTTGTACACGTAAGTGCAAAGTATGTATGTATGTGTATATGCAAGAATGCTAATATTTTTTAAAGTTTTAAGAGAAAAAAGGCTTTTGGCCAAACGGCAAATACGCAAAATATGCCCATAAACTTTTCCCACCGTATATTATACTTAAGGGAAAACAGAAAAAACCCTTTTGTAAACATCGTAGAGAACACAAAAGAAAATTTTCGAAAGAAAAACTAGTTTTCAAGCTGATGACTGACTCCTTCATATGAAAATTCTGATAGTGAAAATATGTACACAGAAGAATATATATTATATTACTTTTCTGAGTTTCATGAACAAATTTGCTTTTGAACTAAAGGCCTTACTTATTACACGGTACAGAAAGCTTTGGTAGAAATTTGCCGGAAGAAATCCAGGAGCTATTAAGCATTTTTTTGTTTTAAGCATTATATATTCTCGGTTAATTTTCTCGCACGAAATCCATCTGTGAGCATGCACAATAAGTAATATGCAATAAATATGGGCTATGCGCTCAATGATGGGCGTACGCGCGCAGATTTGGAATTGAAAACTGAATGAAATCTTGAAGCGGAAAATTAACGGATTCTTACTGAATAACCCTTTACTGTCCATTTTTTCTAATTCTAAATAAATATATGTAGAAAAAATAAATAACGTTCGAAGCACTTACTTTGTGAAACATCATTATCTATCATATTTGTTTTTTTTGTGTACCACTTTAATTTAATTATTATAGTAAACCAACTTCTTTCGACAAATACTTTTTTATATTATTCAGAAAACATGCAAAGTAAGTATTAAAAACAATGATTTTCTATTATAAAAAGACCAATTAGGTTTTCTTAAGTTATGTAAAAGATGTAAACATTAAATCTGACAGCAAATAAATAATTAAAAACATAAGTGAGAAAATAATATTTGTTAACTTTTTATTTTTTCATGGAGGTTAGTTTTGGTAATAACTCTGAGTCATCCATGCACACAAAATATATGCACGTACACAATACACAAACATTTACATTACATGTGGTACATATACATATTGTAAACCACTCAAGAAGTACATTCAGCAATTATCCCGAATAATCAACTCCATGAAGAAATTTTCTGTATAAATGTAACGTGCAGTTATTAAATAATTTTTACAGGTACGTCTAATAAATGAATTTGAGGTATAATTGTTTTATTTTTCATTTATGCTATGTCTTCTACATAATTAATTACAAACTTTGTAATTAATTAACCCTGCAGATGGTTTTAATTAACCCGGAAGAAGGCAAAGAATTTGCAGAAACTAGTTGGTTATTAATTTTTTTTAAATAAAGTGGTGCATACAAAAAAAAAGTTATTTTATGGTAAAATATTGGAAATATTTGTGTTTGTTTTTTGATGAAGATGTTTATATTCAATTTTCATACTTGGGATAAGGAAATTAAGAAATAACCTTTTCATGAACATCATTTTATCTTATTTTGAAAACTGCGAAAACAATTATAACTTCAAATCTATAAAAAATACAAAGGAGTAACCATTTGAACATGAGGTAAATTACACTTTTGACAGAACACGTGCAACTGACCTTTTGTTTCAAATTTTATCAAAAAAATTTTCTCTTTTTTTTTTTTCAATTTTCTCAAGTAAAATCACAAATCAGTAATTCAAATATTAATTTCATGGTCAATCCGTTTTAAAGCTTGAACTCTGCAAATCGGATTAATTCTTTTGACACAAGTGTGAATGATGAGATTTTTACTTATCATTGGAATTTCTTGGCAAGGCAAATCCCAAAACAAAATCAGTTTTCTTCAAATAAATAAATAATTATACGGTTTTATCAACGTCTACTATTTGATGGCACATTTTTATTTTTATACCTTAAACCGACTTCACAAAATACATAACGTTTCTTCTACCTATTTCTCTGCTTATGGGTAAATGGAGTATTTCATTTTCAGGTTACAGTAATAGGGTGATTATATGATTTGACAAGAAAGGTTGTGAAAGCATCCATAATTTTATATTTTTACCACCCCCGAACATTTGTGAGTGCGATAAACAAGACGTTTAGACTGTATAAAATAAGAGTTTATCAAGAATATGATGTTGTCTGTGTCCCAGCAGATGATGGATACAATTCGGTGAGTGAAATTGAACCAAAATCCCGGACGGAAATATTATTTTAACTGGTCGTTAAATACTGCAATGTTTCGTCTGTGCTTTGGATGACGACCATTAATCGGCCGAACACATCCCGTGGCACGCGTGCTACTGGTTGACGCAGGAGACGAGATGCTGAGCGGTTTGTCAGGGGTCATGCGATCAGCGTGGAATGTGGAGTTGATGTCCATCAGTGCGAATTTTGCAGTGTTCCGTCGGTTTTCCCGGACTTGAGTATCGCGTTGGGAGCTCCTCTGATGCCCGGACGCCTAGGTGGGTTAAATATGGTGGTACAGGCAACTGTTCCTGTGAGATGCTGATACAGTTGGGACTGTGCTTCCTTCCTCCTCCCATTACGGGGGTGCTATTCGTGATAACAAATTAAAAATTCGGCCTCATGGTGTAATGGACAGCGCGTTTGCCTACCATGCAAGAGGTCTCGGGTTCGATTCCCAACATGGTTGATACGAAATATTTATTTATAAGGGTGTTTTTACACTAGACTATTTCGTAGTCCCTGGACTCTTGGAGCGTAAGACTGATCATCTTACCTTCAGGTAACAAAAATGACCGAGATACGCTTTGATTGGTGTACCAATGCAGTGCCCTATGCACCATTAGGTGCTGAAAAGGAACGATGATTGATGAACCAGCATTTTTTTTTAAACCACTGAATCATTGGATCTCTGACCTGTTGTGGTGCAAAAAATGCAAGAATTGAAGAAAAAAGTGAATAAAGTAAATGTATTTGCGTATGGTCTATCTTCGCGTCACTAATGACGCTCGTAGTGGAGTATGCAAATGTCAACTAATAGTATTGTGATGTAATGTTTACTAGCGCATTAGTAAGGGACGTTTGTGACGTCATAACTGCACAGGGTTGTAATTTTCAAGGCTTCTACTTAAATCTAGTTCAGTATGGTAATTACATGTTTTTTTGTTCATTTATTTATATACATTCCATAAACCTTTTACAAAATCACAACAAAAAAATAACATTATTATTTTAAAACAATGACATCAATTAAGTACGCATTCGTAGAAATTAGCAAAAAAAATAAATATGACATCTTTAACAAATACTAGTATTTACCCATATAATAAAACGGTACTTTAATTTTACAAATTAATAATGACATTTATACGTGCTTAAGAATAATGTAAAGCGTGTTCTATACAACGATATTTTAGCACCCTTTACCGCTTAAAATATCTCATTATCACCATCGTACACATTCCGCACCTAATGGTGCATAGGAAACTACATTGGCACACCAACTGTTGCGTATTTAAATAATTCAATCATCTGTTACAATAAAATAAGATCACCAGTCTTACGTACCACGGACTATAAAATATTCGAGTGTGAAAATACCTTTTTGAATAAATATTTCAAATCAAACATATAGATTATGAGTCCAACAGGGAGAAACATTTTCGTTAACAATAATAAAATCGAAGTGGTTGATAAATACATATATCTAGGACACAAAGTAAAACTTTAAAGGAATTACACTGGCCTCGTTTACCACAGAGCGCAGAGGGTGGAATACAAACTCTGCAGGCTTATGTATAAGTCACTGCACAACTCTTCTCCAGAATATCTAAGGGAACTCTGCATTCCAGATGATCTAGCTGACAGACGTCTTATGCTTAGATCAGCTACATCAACGTCGAAAGGAAAAGTTGTTATACCTCTAAGCAAACAGCGTACTAAATTTGGCGAACGCGCATTTGCGGTCGCAGGCCCTACGGCATGGAATGCTCTCCCAGCAGAGGTCCGAAACTGTTTCGGAAAAAACTTAAAACCCACTTGTTCTCTAAATCATTTGAATAAATTCTTAGCATGTGGTAACAAAGTACATTATTATTCTTAAATTAAAAAGTAAAAATTAAATTTATAACATTATATAATTACTTTGTAAAGCGCCCTTGAGGAATTATATTACGAAAATGGCGCTATTTAAGTTATCCATAATTATTATTATTGGTAAAGATAACCAGACAGCGAGCAAGTTGGGCTGCTTTCGGCAAACTAAACTATATTTTGAAAATAAAAAGTCCCTATTTGTTAAAAAAGACAAGTATATCAATCGTGCATATTTCTGGTGATAACATACGGACTAGAAACCATGTCTGTAACACAATAAAGTAGCCAGAAATTAAAATACACACAACGATCCATAAAAAGACAGATGCTCGGTGTATGTCTAAGAGACAGTGTAAAAAATGAAGAAATAAGGCGCCAATCGGAGTCGTGGATATCATGGATCGTGTAGCGAAATTAAAATGGCAATGGGCAGGACATTTGGCGAGACAAAATGATGGCAGGTGGACACCTAGAATATTATAGTGGATTCCATGGGCAAACAAAAGAAGTGTTGGAAGGCCACAGAAAAGATGGGTCGATGACACCGCCTCTATTGCTAGTAAAACATCCATGATGAAAACGGGTGATAGGAAGGAAAGGCGACGTTTGGAAGAGGTCTTTATCCAGCAGTGGAGAGAATAAGGTTGAAGAAGAAGAAAAATAATTATATCGGTAATTGAACTCGAGACCTCTAAATGGTCTTTGGTTTTTTTTATTTTGATAAAAATCGTTTGTGTCCGGGTTTGTATACGGTTTTTACATTAAGTAATTTATTATTTAAATGTATTGAATAACATGCCAAATAACAGTGGGTTCTAAATTAAATAATACAAAAATAAAGAATGAAAAAACATCTTATCATCTAGATACAAAATAATCAGATAAAAGTATGGAAGAAAAGCAGATTAGTAAATTTTCACTAGTGTCGAACTTTAAACCTTGTCCCTATATTGTCACGCACAATCAAGTCAGGGAATACGTTTAGTATTAAAAAATAATGAAAAAAGATGAGCTGAGATTGAGAATTATGATCACGAAAAGGAATTGCCCTTAATTTTGAGAACGTGAGTTATTGCCGATCACATCAAATAAATCTTCGTTATTTTCAGGTCGTTTTTCTAAAGAGATAGATAGAAAGAGAAAAGAATAGTCATTTCAGATGCTAAACAACTTTATTGATTGTTTGATCTTAGGTTGTTTCGCTTAAGTACGAGTATGTTTAAGAGAGACTGTATGTAGAATAAAATCTAGTTTATAAAATATTTTTTTAAGTAATGTAATTGTCAAAAGTTTTAATTTATGGAATTTTTTCGATTTTACGCCTTTCTTGGTCCTTCGTGCAGCTGTTGAAGATTTTTATTTATTAATTTAGATAATTTTTTTAACGGGAGTTGCTTATTTCTTGCCTTGCTTCGTTTGTACAGGGCTGATATTTTCTGTTTCTTCCAACTATTTTATAATGCAAGGATCTCTTAATTTAGAATAATATTTTGAGTTTGTCCAAATTTTTGTAGACAAGGACTGGATTAAACACCCTAGGAAGCTGTTAATATTAAAATATTACAACAGAGATGAACAACATTTTAAAAAGGTTAAAATAGAAGTCTAGGCATCTACAGGGCTTATGATATGTCATACAATTCAATCAGATGAATCTCACCCGCATAAATAAAGGTTTCAGCTCTTTAACTTCAAAAACGTCAACAGGTAAAAGATTTTAAGGAATATAGATGTTCAAATATGGAAAGAATGGTGAATGTTACAAAGTGGCAACTTAAACCAGCCAATGACAGGTCATAAGCCCTGTAGATGTCTAGACTTCTATTTTAACCTTTTTAAAATGTTCTTCATGTCTGTTGTAATACGTTAAGATTATTTTAGAGATTTTCATTTTTTGCATGCGTTTACACTTTGCTTCTGTCCACACTGATGAATAAACATCAAATGAGTATGAATACGTGAAATCAAATATTTTGATTTATAACATTATCGACCAGAAGCATCACCCAAAACACTTAACTATGTTAAATTGATAAAACTTTGCTTCCGCTTAAAAAGGCCATTATATGAAGCAAAGTGTTGTCTCAAAAATAAAAATCCCCAAATTAACCACTCTCGGGGTTATATTCCAAACGCTTTCGCGGCCGTAGAAAACGCTATTTTTACATAAAAAAATACGAAAATACGCGAGATAAAAGTGTTGTCTACGGCCGCGAGAGTGGTTCAGAATCAGAACATCGCTTGTGAAATAAGCTGCTGTGGTCACGTTAAGAAATTTTCTACGCATTTGCTGTAAGAAGAGGGAACCACAGACAACTCATTCAAAAGAAGCCGGACTATTGACAGGCATAAACAGACCTTCCCTTCCACTTTGAGAGTGTTCGGCATTTTGTGTCCTATTTTTGATTAATTCAACAATTACTATTTTTCCCAAATACGATATTACTTCACGTGATCATTCTTTATGGCTTGTTACTGTTACGACATCTTCTAGGTCATCATCCAAACTTTTACGTCGCGCCTCTAGTTCCATTCGCTCTAGCCTAAAAATGGGACAATCCATCGACAAATTTCTTTATTAATATACACGGCACGCAGTTTCTTTTACCTTACAAAAATACATATTTCATTGAATATAATATAATTATTTGATTCAATATATTCTGAAAATAAAAAAAAAGTTATTGACTAATGTTAGTAAATATTAGTAAACAATCACTGACCGACTTTTTTAGGCTTTATAAAAAAAATAATTAAAATATAAGTATATTAAATGCAAAGAGCAAAAAAAATTATTATATCAACAAAAATAAATAAGTAATGAATAATAATCTAATAAAGTATACCTATGCAATAGTAGTGTACAAAAGTAAACATAGAAAGCACAATAATCTAACAAAAGTAAATTACAGTTCTTCATCTTTGAAATGATTAAATAGAGTTGATTTATATAAACCATATTAGCAATGAGAGACCTCTTGGGGCGTCTCATCAACACATGGACGGCTATTGATTTCTGAGGGCTTTTGTGAGAGATATTGAAGAATTGATACTATACAGTTTAAAGTACATTAAAACAAAGCGGAGTTATCTTGAAAATATCGATTAAATGCGGATAAGTTCCTTAACAAGGATACTACTGCTGGATCCTTAAAGCAATGTATTCTTACGCGCGGTAAAAATTAGAAAATTTAGTTGTGCGACGAAGTTTTTCTTAAATATGTGAAAAAAAAAAAAAAACGATTTTGATAAAAAAGAACTACTTTGAACGACGCGACGTCATTAGTTCTTTAAAATCAACCAATGACATAGTGCTGTGACACATTTCCGTTTACCGGCAAGCCAACCCGCCAATCAGGGCATCTCACAGTAGAGAACTTGTGACGTCACAGGCGGAGTAATTTCAAAATCACAAAACTTTAAACACGATACATGAAACAATTTAAATAGATTTTTGAAATCTATAAAAAAATAATAAAATATACTTCCTGAACTTCTTAAGCAAGAAAAATATAATTAGCCTTGATCGTAATAAGCAAGGCAGAAACTAAGCAACTTCCGTTTTCAAAAAAGGAACGCTGTCGACAAATATATTCATTTTAAAAACTTGTAGCCCTGTCGGTTTTATTAGTTGTATGTGACAAGACTTTGTTAGTGGTTTTCTTTTACGAAAACATAAATTCGGCCACGACAACAAAGTGCGATCCGACAGCATCATCTGTATCATTATGTTCCGCACTCTGCAACTTTGTCGTTTATTTCCAATTCGGCGACTGGCACTAACGCCGCAAAAGGTCACCGAGCGGAGGCGGCGAAATCGGGAATTTACGACTATTTACAATTTGCTGTTGGCCACTATCGTGCAATGAATTTAAGATTCCGTACACAAGGAATCAAATATACGAACTATATTTAAAATATACACCAACGATACGTGTCGGGTAGTCGGGTAGACCGGTGGTGGAGTTGTTGATTAGAGGTCAAAGATCTGAAGCTCAATCCCGTTCTACCAAAACTTGATTTATATTTCCTTAAGTAATTACCTCTTGCTGATTCGAATTAGGAGACATGTATTTTTTTTTCAATTTTATTTTTTAAGAAAATCTTCGCGTTCTTATGTTTTACCCAAAAATTAAAAATTTTGGGGCCATTTTCAACGAGTTATAAATAACTCACTATTGGAAAATGGGAATCAAGTCGAGGTAGAGTGGGGTTCGAACCTCGGACCTCTGACCCGTGAGTCTGCAACACTTGCCACGCTGCAACCCGATTCACTGTAATCATCTGACAATAGTAATTAGGCACTTTATTTGTAGGTACAACAACCGGCGATCTATTTCATGAATAGGATCTATAAAAAGATGACCAGTTTTATACTCTGAGAGCGAGAACTTCAGAGAGAAATCCGGGAAAATCGAACCCGGTATCTCAAGCTACGTCCTACGAAGCGGTTTAAAAATCGAAACATGTATTAAACATCAAAAGGCAAATTTTTCTTCAAAAAATACACCCAGCTCGGAGCATTTTCACGAGTATCCTTTCGATTAGGTGTAAAGTAAAATTTGGCAATTTACGAAGTGAGTTTTATGACACCGTATAAGGGTTGGAAAATAAGGCTTTAGCCAAACTACCGTCACGTTCGCTTTTCTGTTATCTCCTTTCAAAAAACCACCCAGTACAAGTTAAGTAAACGCCATTTTTCCTTATTGTGTTTGTTTCGAGCCTCCCGGCGCAATTTATTTCATCATTTTGTTTGCTTTCCGCTTTTTGTCTTATTCTAGGAAAACGAATTTAGTCTATCGCAAGGAGACTCGGAGAAATAATGGCTCCTTATGTATTTCTTGCGCGAGTTTGTAAGATAAGATTTCGACGAACAAAAGAGATAAGAGCTATGTCTTTTCAAAAATTAAAAATAATATTTTCATTATTTGAATTCACCTAAAAGCGTGGGATTTGTTTCTTTGAGTCTGCTTTGCGGTATTTTAATAAAATAAACAGACTACAGACTGATTTTCATGCATTGTTGTAATTGTTATTTTAGAATACAATTTCAGAACAGAGAAATATAAATTTGACATGATATTGTAAAAAAATATTATTAAAATTAAAGTAGATTGGAAAATTTGCAATAATAAGATAATCGGAAATAACGTTAAAAAAATAATATATATTTAGAGCGGATTTTAAAGATTCTAATGATATGTCTATCAACGTATTCAAAAGACGTTTTCATTTATAAATTTCGGGTTCAAAAATGAACACATTCAAAAAGGCTCGCAGTTGTCATAACGTCATTTTGACGTTACGCGTTATGACCGCCGACTGCGCTTTTATTAAACATTGTGCATAAGTTTGGAGCCAAAACGTCATACGTGCCGTTTGTCCACAAGGCGCGAAACGTCTCATTTTCGGGTAAAACAAAGTATGCATATTTTAAACCTTTGTAGAAAAATTATCCGTCGTGGCACGAAAAAATATTAGTATTGAATTGATTAAAAATGAAAATGATAAATAAACGTGGAAAAACGATACTATTTGGCTTTGTTATAGATAGCATAAAATCGACAACTAGATTGGCAGAGCCAGGGCAGAGTTATCCGCCCGGACACAGAGTAACTGGTAATAAAAAAACATTGATTAAAAATTCACTAGCAATCATATATATTTGCCTCATACAATTTCGGTGACGAATAAAATTTATTTTTACTAGACAAGTAAATAAAACACAATGATAATATATATTGTTTATGCCTTGTCTCCTAAATCCCAGGAATACCCTAGTTTATTCCAAAATTATATTACAGGGATGTTATTAGTAAAAATGTTATGTCATCTCATATTTCTACCGTCATCGTTACGTGTGTATTTGTGTATGAAACAACTCCCACGCAATATTTTTAGGTTTCTTATAAATATGTAGGCAGAAAGAAATAAAAATTTAATAAATTTATATCCCTTCATATTGCGTCGTAGTAAATGGGGATAGAAGAGTGGCCGTCAATGTTCTGAGAGTAGAAATATTAAAAATATAATAAAAGTACCAAAACTGGGTCTAAACCACCGTCCACCAGTATTGCTTCGTCTAGGCAAGGGAGACTATAAATTTATGCCGAAAAAAAGGTAAAATTGGAAAAACGTTTTCTTCGTTGATCAAATAATCAAGCCAATATACCTTATACATTATTGAGTAAACATACGCTAAATAAAATAAAAAATACGTCCACATAAATACATTATTTTTAACTTATGTAATAACATGTAAGCGTGTACCATCAGTAGCTCAATCACAAATAACTATCGACGTGCTTAAAAACATGCTACGCATTTGAGCGATCACAATGAACAACAATGAACATGCTTAAGTTATCGCAGTCATAAGTCAACGCGTGTTTAATCTCTAAGTAAACGCTCGTGTCGGTTTGTTTTTTGTTTTCTTCGTAAATAAATACAGTTCACCGGCGAAAAATTGGCGTTTACTATAAAAAATAATACAATATAATGCATTTGCAAAATAGTAAAGAGTATCTGATACAAAAAAAATAAAATTCAATTACAATTACTACGGCGACAGCTTTTCTTAACGTTTGGCTTGCCGACCGCCGGCTAAATGCAATAAATAGCATGATAAATAATCAATAAATAAAAATAGTAGAGTATTTTCCATTTTTACACCGGTGAAACTCAAATATGTGATTGCGCAGCAGGATTATACGTCGCGAAACGTAAATATTTTTACATTAAGTATTAGGTGTTCACGGGTGTTCCATTGTGATCGCGAATACGATAAACAACCATGGCGAGAAATTGTTATCACGTCGCTTATTAGCACGTCGATACTTATTTGTGATTGAGCTACTGGTGCGGATGAGGGCTTGATGTGTATGAATTATTTTTAGTCGTAGGCACACTTCACACCTGGTAAAAATTCATACGGCACAATGATATAACATAAGGTGGATCGATATTTATAGTATTATCATTATTTTGATATTATTTTATTATTATTTAATGTCAAGCTCACGCAAAAACTAGTACCTACACTATGACGCCGACTTTTCTCAGTTTTTTTTTTCTTAGATTTTTACTCGAGTAGCCAGCCATCGAATCGAAAACACTCGTCCAGGATTCTGGTTCTATTTCGCATTAATAACTGTATTCTTTATTTGCCCGGACTCAGACAACGTAGCATTTTTACAATAACTTTTTTTTGCAACTGGTCCTAAAAAAATATATATAAGTATATGAGATAAACACAGATTTGTTTAAAGTATACCATTTTTATTCAATTCTTCCATTTCTTTTTAAAACGAATTCTGTGTAAATATTCAAAGATAAAGTTTGCTCCGTCTTGGAGACGTCTCTTGAGAGGATTATAACGCTTTACTTTTTTGCGACGTTCAAAATCATTTTCATTTTATCGCGAATTGCAATCTACAATCTCATATTATCGTGATCTCGAGAAATTTTTACGAAATAAATCTTTGATATTATGTTTGTAAAATATTTTGGGTGTATTTTTACCGTTTGGGCCTAAATTAATTCCTATGAACATGAAAAATATTTTTTAATAATTTTAGGGAAAAAACTGGCATTCGAACATTTATATTTTAGAAACTATTCAACGTTAATTTTAAACGAGCTTTGACTCTTAAATTGATAATTAACTGTCAAAGATATTATTTTTACAATAAATGTTTCATCAATCAAATCGATTTAATTTAACTGAAATATAATTAAAATATGATTGAAGTATATTTTAGAATGACGAATTCCTAAATTCGCTCCAAAACGAACAAACACAACAGCTAAAAGTCAAACTAAATAACGAACTTTTCCAAGTAATATCGACTACCAATATAAACAGAAAAAAACAGTGACACACTAAGGGGTATCAGTAATCAACATCTTGTGGCATATGTTTATTTTTTGGTTTGAAAAAAATATGTTTTATGGAGGAGACTTGGAATGATCTAAGAAAAATAATTTTAAACAAATATTTTTATTTAAAAAAAATAGAATGATTTAAAAAATAATAAAGTTCCTCAAACACCACTTAAATAACGAACACTGTACATTTATTTCAAAGAAGTTCTTCGGGAGAGGGTCAATCATCTTCCAACAACACTCCCATATTAAATGCATAAATGTGGAGCATATTTGTGGATAAATAAAGATAGAAACTGCTTTTCAAATTTGTATAAATTGTAATAACTTAGACTTTTCATTATTAAGTTGTAATTTTTGAAATTTTATGTCTTTTGTTGCAGGTTTTTAAAGTTAAAAAGACCCCTCAACTCTATTTTGTGTTTTTTAATGTGAATATGATTTTTTTCTCTATTCTCAAGAAAGCTTTCGCGTAAGCATATTATAAATGCTCAAGTTATGCTTTGGGTTTTTAATATATGGCCCTTTTTTTTTTAAGCGAGAAAAACAACTTCTAATTTTTGTTGCAACAGAGAGGGAGAACCTTTTTGAGAAGGGTTTATGATGTGTCATTGGCTGGTTTAAGTGACCAATTTACACACTGTGTAGCATTCACCATTCTGCCTATGATTAAACATCTATATTTAATTAACTCTTCCATCTGTTGATTTTTGTAAAATAAAAGAGCTAAAACCCTTTTCATGTTGGTGAGATTCATCCGGCTGAACCATTTCACCTACTAGGAAACGCCTGAAAACAGTTTTTCATTTTTGATAGTTCTTATAACAGTTAGAAAACTAACTAAAATTATGCTTATCTATAAATAGCTCACTTTTACCTACGGCTCCGCTCACGTCGTATCGGGAAGAAATTGGTTAATTAATTTATTTCATCGTTTAACAATAATATATTTTCTCGGCATAAAAAGTAACATGTATCGATTGCCGGCCCTCCAACTATCGAAAAAACAAACGACAATCCGTTAGTCTACGGTGACGTAGCATCGTTATTCATTCATTAAATTTTTTTCCGAGGGAGCGATATTTTTTCGGAATAAAAACTAATTTATGTTACTTCTGAGTTTGCCGGTTATTCCTATGCAAAAAATCACGTTGATCGGTTCCACCTTTGCGACGTGAAAGAAACACAGACAAACACTTTCGCAATTATAATATTAGTATGGATGTTCAGCGATTAAAATATCATCGCATTGTTGTTAGTAATGCAGTCAAAATAGTATTGCACTATTTTTAGGACCATTTTTGCAACAATTGTTTTACTATTTTCAGTTAGCTTTTAAATAAAAGCTAGTAGTTATTTGCTTTTTCTAAATAATGGATAACTTTATTAGCACATTCTTCCTTGCTAGTCCTTACTTATTACGTTATTGGTAACATTTTTTTGCTTATTCAGTTACAATATATGTGTTGATATTTCATCAATCAAGTATTATAAAACCTGGTTCAAATGTACTAAAATTTTAATTTTATTGTTAACAGTAATCAAACTATGAAAACATCACTTCCTCCATTCTGAAAACGTTTGATATATTTATTTTGTTTGTGCAAGAAAAGGTTTATGGATCATATATTCATATGATTTGTATCGTTGTTGTTCTTAGTATGTGCTTTATAGAAAAGGGTTATATCATTTAAGTCTCGAATTGATTTGTATTAACTCCTGGGAATGTAATTCACATGTATTATATTTTGTATAATATGATTTATTGAAAAAAAACTCTGTGAAAAAACGAAGAAAACAATAGCGACATATTAGCACGTCAAAAAATACAGCGTTAAAACTTGGAGTAGATAACATAAAATTAATATCAGTTTGTAATACAGTAAAATTCCTATTGTCCAGATAAGTGCCAGATTTGATTGCTTTTGAAATACAGCGAATTGCAATCACATTAAAAACTTACTTAAAAGTGTCCAGCAAAGCTAATTGAACAAGTAAATTCAAATTAAAAACTTGATTACGATCTGGATATTTGGTAATCCGGATGACGGGAGTTCTAGTGTAAATTATTTAATTTTATTTATTTAATTTAAACGCCCTGGCGGGCTTTTACTCTATAAAAAATGCACAGATATGGTAATTATAAACTACATAGTGATAGCGAGAATAAAATAAATGAATGCAAGAATACAAATTCAATGGAAAGAAATTGAAATAAATAAAACCTTAAAAACAATAGGGACTCAAACACAAAATGGCTAAATGGCCCAATAAATTATTATATCATTAATAAAAGTCTTTATTTAAATTTTGATATTGAACAGCAAAAGATATCAATAGATCTAAATTCATTGCCAAGTTTATGTAGTCTCGAAATAGGCGAATTTTATATAATAATTACTACTAGATTTGTTTATTTAAAAAAACGTTTTGTTAGTTATATTCGTTAATTTACTCCCACGAGGGAAATCTGGTCTGATTTTTAAACACCTTACATACTTTCGTTACATTATTTTGTTGAGATGCTCTATCATAAGATGTGTAAATTAAATCTATGAATCAAATCAATAAAATAACCAACATTTTGGTATAAACTGATATTAATTATATCAACGTTAATGACTGTTTCACTTCAAAAGCGGCCTGAAAATGCTTTTGATTTAAAATATCGAATAGGTATACTTGAATATGGCAATTATGTTTGTGTACAATAAATTTTATAATTGTATCAAGTAGTAGAACACGTCGAAATCGGTTTCTGAAAAAAACATTACGTGAAAATACGAGTACCGAATAATTCTCAGAGAGCATAAAAAACGCCTGAAAGAAACATTGAACAGCAAAAAAGGTTAGTAATTGTGTACTCACGAGATGTAAACATTGTCGCGCAGTTGTACCACGGAAGGAAAAAATCACTTGAAAACGAAATAAGCACGGAATGCTAAAAGCAAACACCAGAAACAGGTGGTTGCGTTCAACACATCCAATTTTATGATACAATTACGTAGGTACTGCTAACAAACTATGAACTATGAACTGTTTTTATTTAAAAACACAGCGCAAAAACTGTTTCAGCACGCTTACTAATTTATTTACTTAACTAACGTGAATTTGGAAAACTCGCAACTAATTAGCACACACTTAGAAATCTATGGTTATAGATAAGCACTGATTATGCTGACTTGTGACTAGATTAAAATTCTCAAGTTACGTTTTTTATTCATGATTTTACACTTAATTTTTCGAATCAAATCCGCGTTCGCGATACTTCTCGTCGACAAAATGGCCGCGTAGAGCGCAGGCTCCCACTGCTGTGGTTTTTCATCAACTGAACTGAGCGTCATAGCGCCTCACAGACTTCCCATCTGATCAGCTGATCGGTCAGGTAAGCGCATTCGCTCGGTATCTACTTTTCATAAATATTATGAATGCCGCTTTATGTTATCACTGTTTTTATTTAATTATGCGGAGAACCGGATAGCGTTATTATTATTGCGATTTTGTTTATTTACTGATACCTTGTCATATTATATATCATATTTTTATAGTGTCAATCTTGAAATAGGGCACACAAACATATTCTTATGTGTGTTCTAATAAAAACAATGTAGATATGAGGGTATTAGAAGTAAACTTATAAATCTCCACCAATAACGGAAAATTAGTTATTAAAGACAAAATAAACTATACATAAAAACCTACCTACCTAAATAATAGCGTAATACAAAACCGTGCCTAAATCTTGCAAAAACAGATTTCAGATTTCAGACACCGCAAACTTAGCATTCTCCATTTAGTTAGTGAAGCAAAATTGTAAATCTCACAATTCTTTTTTCATAGTTTTTCGCAAATATCTCAGTAACTCCTTCAATGGAGATTTTTAAGTTCGCATTATTAGAGGGTATTAACCCTCATATATTTCATTTATTAGTTGTTTAACACATCCGTTAACCTACTGTTTGAATTTTGTTCTTTTTTTCTTTATAAATGTTTTTTCCCATATCATAATTTTTTTACTGCTTTATATAGAATTGGATTTTGTGACTTAGCCTCTTTTCTGAATGGGAGTCTGATTTTTACTTTTTCTCTGGAATTGTAATCATGTTCATGTTAGCTTTGAAAAATATTTTTTTTCCGAAATTCTGTGTTTTTTTAATTTTTTAAAATTTAATAAATACCATA
>NW_028279289.1:0-37926 GCF_059751315.1 Micrasema longulum
TTGTTTATTATTTTGACTTGAATAATAACTTACTTTAGAGGATAAAACACAGGAGTAAATTTTTTGCCGTTTTGATGTTAAAACGAAGAAATTATCGCAATAAGGAATACGCGAATAAAACACCGAAGTTCACTTTTGTCATAAAAAATATTTTCTTAGTTGAAATAAAAATCTGAAGTCCACTTAGTTTTGATGTAAAAACGTCAGTAGTCCCAAATATGTTTTTTTAATCATCAACATAATCATTTTCTTACATAGAAAGTTATTTATAGATTGAAATTATCTCATTCGGTTTAAAAGTTATGATCTTTGGGAAATCACGTAATCGCAAAATCTTGTTTCCTGAACAACAACAAAAAAATGTTTTTAAAAATAATAAACCAAACATTTTTTATTTTATTATTCATGTAAAAGGCAGTTTTGCCGTTTTTATTAATAAAATTAAAAAAAAACAAAATTTCTTTTAATGTGACTCCCGTGGTTAACATTTAAGGTACAAATGTTATTAAGCCACAAAATTAGGGCTTCAGATATAAATTTTAGATTTTAAAATTCTTTATTTTAAAGCGAATTTTAAAAAGCTTAGTACCCCACTTCATTACTTTATTTATTATTTCAAAGGAAAAATACTTTTCTTCCTTAAAGAAAGTAGATATTTGGTTTTTTCTTAGAAATGGTAATTAGCCATAATATGTTTGGAAATGGACGAGTGATTAAAACTTTGATAGTGAGTTATTTCATGACTCATTATCAATCTTACAGTACCTATGTAAATACATAAAAGGTGTAAAGGTTGATGTTCCGGATAATATAAAACTTTGAAGTTTCAATACTGTTATAATTTAAGGTATTTTGTTTTTTTTTATAATTTTGTTTTAATGTAGTTTACGTATAAAATAATGAAAATTGAAAATACTCGTATACGCTTAATAAACATTAATATTAAAATATTTGAAAAAGTAAAAAATAATATGTAAGTCTACGTAGGTTCGCACAACATGCAATGACATATTGTAAAAAATAACACCGGCATATTCAGGAAAAATAAAATATATTTTAAATTTTTCATACTTTTAAATACACAACATTCTTTTAAAAAATTATTTACAATCTGGCACATTTTACAAAAATAAATACTTTTAATGCTCGTGTAACAAGTTCATCTAAAATTAATACATATTTACATTTTTATATTATTAATAATCGTAAAATGCTTTGGCAAAATGGATAATCCTATATATAATTTCATAAAAGTAAATATTATTGATTCAGTATCATTAAAATTTAATGTTGAAGTTAAATAAAAAATACAAACTGGGTATTTTATACTAATGTGATAAATAATTTAGATTAACTTATTTTCATAAATATAGAGAAAATATTGTCTAGGCAATTTTCGTCAGTTTTTTATAGGAATATTTTACACAATACTACGTCTGATGGATGTTTGTAATTTGAGCATCGTCTGTTCTCATTACGTCAACAAAACTATGGTCCTCATCACACGAAGTTTCTGATCTCGAAGATCCCCGTCCTGAAGACCCACATGACTTTAAGCAGCAGCACCTTCCTTGAGAAGTTTGGCTGACTTGGTTTCCCGTAGGAATATCAATTTTCTTGTACTTGACTCTTCTGTTCTGGAACCAAATCTTCACTTGTCTTTCTGATAGTCTCAGGTTAGTTGCTATCTCGATCCTCCTCAAGCGAGAGAGATACATATTTAGAGAAAATTCTCTTTCAAGTTCTAGAAGTTGCGTGCTGGTGAACGCGGTCCTTATTCTTTTGCTAGAATCTTCCTTCAACTCTACGCGTTTTTTTTCTCTGTTAAACCCTGGGAGACGGTCTTCAGACCCTGCTAGTGGTGGCGTAGGAGTGGATCCTCTACTGTCGTCACCTGATCTTGATGGAGAGTTAGCGATATGATGAGCTGCACCAAAATATGGAGGGGAATTTGAAAAACGTCTGTGTGGAGACGTAGGGTAGCACGGAGAATTTCCGCAACTTCTTGGAGGAGAATTCCGAGGGGGCGATAACCTGTCACTCAATCCAAGAACTGGTAAAGGAATAATAGGCTGTTGCGTTAAAGATGTATTCAAATTGTGATGCGGCTGTGGTCTAATCACGTTTGGAATTGGCCTCAGCAGTGGGTTCTTCGTGTGAAACATTGGATTGAATAACTGGTGATGTTGTTGCAAACCCAATTGGAAAAGATAACTGCTTAAGTATCCTGCGTGGTGTGTTGGTATTGGAGGAGGCGGTCGGGTATCCATCAGCTGAGTGGCTCTCAAGAATGGATCTTGAGGCATCTTTGATGAAAAATCTCTCGGCGTATTGCTTATAAGCGAATCTACCAAGAAAGATCGCGACATTTTTAATTTGCACAAAAAACAGTCATGTAATCACAAAAATGTCCCAATCACAGAATTTGAAATAATAAAATCACTTTTATTTCTAATCACTGTAATAATTATATTGTAGCGCAATTAAATAACGAATGTTGCACCTTCGACGGCTAAGGGCTAACTGGTCTCGCTAAATGCTTCCTCCCTAATATATGGGTGCACCCCTCGGATTATTATTAACATTTTTGCTATACCGGCGTACTATTAACAATGCACCCCAGACCACACCCCCCGTAGGGAATGCAAAGAGAGAGGGAAGTTTGGTACATCCCTTGCACACTTTGCATTTTTTTTCACGTGTGTCGGTGAGATAAACAACCATTGGAATATTGCGAAATAAAAAAAATATTTAATCAAATTTAAATATAATATATAACTACAATAATCAAGAAACACAGTATATAAGTGAGGATGCAGTGGGTTTAATTTTGTACTATTAGTTTGGATTTTGAATTTCTTACATCATATCATAAATACACATTTTTCAGTTATTTATTTATTTATTCTCATGAATAAATGATGCTTTTATTTTCTTATAATGTATTCTTTAAATGATCTTCATCATTTTCCTCAGCAATGCTCTAAAATTGTGGTTAGGTGATCAGTTTTACGGTTCAGGTGCCAGTCTAGAAACAATGTAATATTGCAGTTAAAATCATCTTTTAAATCAGTATTTTACATTTACTCTGCCAGCAATCGAACCTAGGATCATAAGCGTGGTTGGCGAACGTGCCAATCACTATATTGAGAGGCGGATTTTTAGTTTTTTAACGATTTCTACCCAGTCAAAATCACTCATCCAGGATTCAGGTTTTATTTCATATATAGAACTGTATTTTTCGACAGGATAAGTTCAACTTCAATTATTTTTGTAACAATAAAAAAATTGACACGTAATAACGCTTATATACGCAGAATGATGAAAGTTCAGTTCGTAAAATCAGCCAACGACAGTTTGTACGCTCTGTAAATGATGAGCCTTTCATATTTGTTTTAATATACATTTATTAGTCTTTGTTGAAATACGTGTTGAACAAAATGAAAACCCTGGGAGGGTTAAATCAGTGCGTTCGAATGTTTAATAACCATGGTTATACCGTTATTTTATTTCCCTTGTTTGTCTTTGCAACAAAGTTTTATGTTCTTTATGTTCAGTTTCTTGTTCTCACGTTTATTCATATAATTGTTGTTATTGGCTTAAGTTGTATATTTAATAAATAAATAATATGTCGATGCGTGTCTGTCGGTGAGTCAAGTAAACATAATTTAGTGGGTGTAAGTAGGCACACTAGAACATTTTAATATTAAATATTATGTTCATAAGTGTGAAATCCCTAATAAAATTATTGATCATTATATTTTTTATAAAACGCATGATTTTAAGGCTATTTGTCTATTAAACCAGGTATCCACTATCCACTCATTCGAATATAATGACTCATATAATTTTTAAGAATTAATTAAGAAAATCACCCATTCATTACAAGTAAAAATTGGCCCATGTTTTTTTAAAAATTAATTATTGTGTTGTGGATTTCCCTTTCTATTTGACGTACAAAAAACAAAAGCGAATAAGATATTGTGCCTATTTAAAAAAAAATACAAATTTTAATTAATAGGGGGTCTGTGAAATACCGTTAAATCCAAAAAAAAAATATTTTTTTACGATGAATTACGATTAACACAAACATACATATAATATATATATTATTACAGAGATACATGAAAAAGAAACATTAAATTAATAAAGAATATTATGATTCTTTTTTTGGTATATTAATTTATAGTCTTTTGAATATTTAACCTATAATTACGAGTTTGTAAGAACAAACGAAATGTATCAATTTAAAATTGAATTCCGTTTGTATTTACACTTTGATGCTTTATTATTTATTTACATATTTATTTTTTGATGATGGGTAATTCATAATACCTGAAACTAGCTGTGTTATTATATATTAAACTATTATGTAATTAAAATTACAATGTGTTTCATTTTAAATTAAAAAAAATCCAAAAAAGAAAATGCTGAAACAAAAAAAAAAAAAATTCACCATACTCGTTACCTAACGGATGTAGTCTAGATGTTAGTAAATTGAAATAATAATTATGACGCCTGTATTTTGACAAATCATTTCAAAATTCACGCAAATAAATAGAATTTGGTTATCATGAAATATTTATTTTAAATATTAGAATATTTTGTACTCTTTGGACTAGCACCCGAAGCGTAAGACTAATTATCCTACCCCAATGTAATAAAAAGATCAAGACACGCTGCGATTGGAGTATTAATTCAACGCCCTATGCACCATTGGGCATGGAAAGGGAACGGTGGTGATATGGATGAGGATTCACGCAGAATAGATTTTATGTATACATATATTAAAAATAAAAAAAATCAATGTTTCGTCTCCCTGTTATTTTCTCTCCAAGAATAATTCAATAATTTACTGATACCCCCCCTCGGTACGGTCCAATAGAAGAATCCCAATAAAGTCCTTTCTCTCGCCGGGCCCCGCCCTCCTTCCTCGAGGGCCCCGAATAATGTAGTTTTAAGGGGGCCCTGCAGAGAGGGGCCGTCATGATATTAGAGACTCTGACATTATTAATATGATTACTGTTTTATTAAAGCCGCTCTGTGATTGTGGGGCAGCCATAGATTCATATATTTATTTACGATGGGTTATTAGTGTTATTATGAGCCATTGTGATTTCAATTGATTTTAAGTTAGAAATGGTTGTGAGAAAGATGGCCCAAATCTGAAACATGAAAAATAACTTAAACGATATTATATGGAATACCCGATATTTTAGCTATTTTAATGACAACAGACAAATAAAATAATGAGTTTTGTCTGTTTTTTTAACAAATTAAGAGAACAAGAGATCACAAAAAAACAACTTGGAATATGCGTCACAAATATGGAATCCTATGTACAATGTGCAGATATCACGCATTGAAAATATTCGTAAAGTACATGTGTTTCCGGTTGAAACTTGAGTTTAAATCCAATCAATATATTCAAATATTTTTTAAAAAAACAACACCTTTGCAAAAACGTCGTAAATGGCTGATAAAATTTGCATCTGCTTTAATTGACTGTCCTGAACTAGTATGCAAGCTCTCTATTAATGT
The DNA here is from genome assembly GCF_059751315.1 of Micrasema longulum. Taxonomy (NCBI): domain Eukaryota; kingdom Metazoa; phylum Arthropoda; class Insecta; order Trichoptera; family Brachycentridae; genus Micrasema; species Micrasema longulum. Next base: position 5,542 of record NW_028279289.1, read on the forward strand.
CCTTTCCAAAGTTCTAAGGAATAGCCGTCTTCTTCATATTCCTCTTGTTTCATCTAATTATAGGCAAAATGAATATTTATGGCGAACTTTTAATCATTTTAATGTCATAACAAAATCATAAAACAAAGATGTATTTGTGAATAATCATTGTGACGTGCGGCGTTTGCTTTCAAAATAATTCAAAGTATTTTTTATTTTCTTTTGGATTTACATTAGATTACTGTTCATTTTATGTTCGAGAATCTTTTTTAATTTACCGTGATGCTTCTTCGGAAAACCTGTAATTGGCTTATTTGTGATTTGTTTTGTTTTATATATGAGACAAATAAAGCTGTTGGTTATCCAAATACAGAATAATAAAAAAGAATTAAAAAAAAACATGTTCTTAATAATGTATTCCACTTCGTTATTTTACAAATAAATCTGTATAAATGTTACTCCCTCGATTGATCGCGATCAGAATAAGGTATTAAAAATGCTCACTTTTGTGTACTTGACATTCCGTTTTCCGGCTTGTATAAAATAACACAATATTATAGAACGTAAAAGCAAACACAATATCATGTTAAGCAGAAAAAAATATTTCAAATGACGTGTACCAGAAACTATTTTGTTTTACTGTTGGTCCTCTTTGATAAAAAACGGGCACAACTTATGCCAACTGCCAAAAACAAAACCTAATATTCTTTAACAGTAACTTTATTTGATCATCACCATTCCTTTTCCGCATCTAATGGTGCATAGAGCGGTGCAATGGTACACTAATTGCAGCGGATCTTAATATTTTTTTGTTGCGTGAGGTAAGATAATCAGTCTTATGCTTCAGGTACCAGTCGAGGGACAATGAAATATTCTAGTGTGAAAACACCCCGTCAAACAAATATTTCGGGAATCGAGCCCGAAACCTCTTGCATGGTAGGCAAACGCGCTGACCATTACACCACGAGGCCGATTTATTTAGAAGTACATAAATACGAAAATGATAAAAACAACTGACGAAAACCCAACAGAAATCATTAAAAATACATATCATGTCCTTTTTTCTTTTAAAATTCTGTAATCACTAAATATAAAATCTGTACCTCAGAAGCGCATACGCATGAAAATCCAGAATGCCGAAATGACATTTTAATTTTCGTATCCAGGTCGTGATCATGTCCATTGGTTTTAAAGAAATGTAAGTCTTATAATGAAAGAAACAATGTATTAAGATACCGAAAATACAAATGAATGCCTTAATTTATTAGAAATCACTTAGAGAAAGTAAATTCTTTAGACTCTTGTTAAACATTTGACGTTTAGATTTGCATCCGTCTGCCTCTAAGGTACAAATATTTTTAAAAGAATATACCTACAAGTAAAATGTAAAAAAAACACGGTTAAAATTCGCAAAAACATGTCTCGTCATAATTTGAGTACTGTCATTTACAAAGTTCCTTAATTTGGTTTTAAAATGAATTTAATTCATTCCTTCTATAATATACTGAGCTGTTGAAAACTAATGTATCGCTTAAAGACGTACTTCATGGTAGAACCTAATTTGGGGTTTCTTGCCCCTAATTGGGTACCTGCGTTAGCTAATGACTAATCACCAACACAAGAAAAGGTAATCGTAATTATTTTCTAAGTATTATTTAACTAGCCCTTCCGATTTTACTAATTGATATCGGAATAAAACATTAGTCTAAGTACACCAAAATTTCCTTCCGAAAAACATTAAGAGCTAATTGGATAAACTTTGGAATGTATTCTGAGAACTTATTGGGACTTTTATTCGGTATTTAATAATTAAAATATACCGTTTATTTACTTTTACAGGTAATTAACAGAAGTTTCAAAAGTCAATTGTCTAGGTACATTTTAAATAATAGAATCGATAGGAAATTTTTTTTGGTAGAAAAAATGTGTTTTTGAAATTTCGTCTATTTCTGAACACCCTTATTTTTTTATAAACCACGTCAAACCAAAAATTCAATAAAAAGTTAATATACTGATGAGATTATTTAAGCAAAATACTTTTAGTGGTCCATAGTATGTCAGTTTATAAATTTAAGCGTTTATAACAATTATTGCGTTTTTTTTGTAATTTTTATTTTTCGCGTACTTCTAGTGGTGCTCAGTTCGTCTGTATAAAAATTTGAGCGTTTTTTAACTGTTAAAAGACTATGGTAAATAATTACTTTGCGCGCGGTAGTATAACATCGTGTTACCATAAGCAAAAGATTAAAAGTAAATATTTTAAAGTTTAGACATTAAAAAAAATAAAAAATATTACATGTTTAAAAATTATTTTTCCATAATCTATAAAAAGAAAGATACAATTAAATCTTGTTATAGAAAAATAAACTAAAAATCATTAATTCACCTATCACACATGCGTGCATCTCTTTTCACTGCCAATAACCGATTTAATTTATTTCATAGAAACGCCGGCCATAAAACAGCGTCTCTGTCTTGCTGTTATGAGTTCTATGTTCGTGTTCTCTCTTATACAGATTTATTGCTGTATTAGAGTCACATGTATTCTTTGCTTAGCAAGGATAAATGTTTTTTATATTAAAATCCAGCATAATTGAAAAAAAAATACTTTCCAAATCCGGTGTGAAAATGTTCATTTGAAGATGAAATTTAAAAAAATATATATTCAGATAAACATAATATAGTACACAATATTGATACTTTATATAATTTTTATATAAATAAAATAAATATATTTGCAATAACGTTTCTGATTACGTAAAAGAAAAAACAATTCTTTTGTACACAATGGGGAGTGACGTCTTACAATAATTTGGATATTTTATTTTTAATTAATTATATTTTTAGGATAACATATAAACTGCAAAAAAATGTAATCAAATCGTTTTTTTAATCAGTGCTGCACAAAAAAGAATTATATATATAACTTATCATTTCTTTCTTTAATATGTTGCATTCTTGACTACACGTTTTATTTTCTTTCTTCATTACATTAAAGAAAAATATTTCTCTGTAAATATAATGATGTGCTGTAGTTGTTTTTAATTTTGAAATTAAGATGGGACCACTTGCTCTAGGTCGCGTACTTAATTGTTTATTGATTTATTTTATCTTTATGGGTTTGAAGCAAACAATTACTTTTATAAAACGATTTAACGAAAATTAGACAACTTAAAAATAAAAAAAAACTTTTGAAGTAACTTTTGTATTTTTTCGACCGGTAAAATATTTGTTTTAAAAGCACCTCCGATTTTTCCGTACTGTAATATGGACTGGGCTAATGCAAAGTAAATTTATTTTAATTTTTCGATGGTTTATATATTTCTCAATCTAATAAATACATATATGAGTTTTCTCTTCATATTTACAATATTATTAATTTGCTCTTTATGTATTTTATATTTGTATCAATTATAAGACCTACATATTTTTAAAGCGATTAGAAGGCAATAATCATTATGAAACTGATATCCTTCATTGCATTTTGTCAAGCGGATATAAATATTTATACGAGGTATAACTTGTTCTTTCAATGTTAAAGTGATGTAATATGTTTTTTAGTATTCAGAGACAAAATATTGTCATCAAACCATTCTTGTAATTTATTTCAAATTTACTTTGTCCCATGAAGATCGCTTTGTAATGAGTACGGTCTCATCAGCATATCAAATGATGTCACCATTCATATTTTGGATAATAAAAATATTTTTAACGTATATAATACATAACATAGGTCCAATTACTGTTTCTTGAGTTATCCCTAAATCTGAACAAATTTTTTTGTTTCTAAAAGTATCATTAAGTTTCACTATCTGTTGACGTCTTTTTAAGTAACTTTGAAACCAAGATCAAACATTTCCTCAAACAGCAATTTACACACAAAACAAAACGCACACAGAATAAAGCTTCATAATTTAAAAGAAGAAGAGATTTATATCAATTCTTGTATCGTACGTAGACTATTGTGATATTTCATTTGCACAATGTTACAATATTATTTGGGTTTTGTTTGTAATTTTTGTTTGTCACACATTTATATACTTTTAGTAGTGCGTAGTTTGTCGGTACATGAATCCAGCATTTAAAAATATTTTTTAACGCATAAATACAGGCTAGATGGCCATGTTACTTTTTTCGAATCGAGTAGTGCTGTGGTGCATAATGTATTAGATATTTTTTACATAAATACCAGATAAAAAGTCCCATGCTTTTGATGCTTGTATAAAGACCATGAAATGTTCATCATTTCCTTTCCACATCAAATGGTGCACAGGGCACTGTATTGGTATTCCAATCGCAGCATACCTTGATCATTTTTGTTACATAAAGGTAAAATAATTAATCTTTTTATTCAGGTGTTAGTCCAGGGCCTTAAATATTAAAGTGTAAAGACGCGTTTTGAAACAAATATTTAATGTCAACCATGTTGGAAATTGAACCGAGACCTTTTGCAAGATAGGCAAACGCATTGACCACTGCACTACGAGGCCAACGAAATATTGTGAAAATTAAATTCGAAATCTCTCTCATAGCAATCGCGAGGAAATCACGTTAATCACTAGACCACAATGCGAATTAATCTTTGATGGGTTTTTTATTATGAATATTTTCTCAGTAGTCCTCGAAAACACTCGTCCAGAGTTCTGGTTCTATTTCACACCGATAAATTAATTTCACATTTTGCCCGGACACGGTTTTTTTAAATGATGTACATTTTTTAAATTCTTAATAAAAAATCTTGTTACATGCAACATTTTGTCTGTTAAATGATTTTAGGTTATGTGTTTTAGGGGTTGTTATATTAAGGGTAGTTGCGAGTTGCGACCGTCATGGTTTTAATGTTATTGAATTCGCGTTCAAAGTTCCCCCCTTTTACCGGGTATTTTCATACCCTGCTAATGGATTGCATATGCTTTCTCCTTTGGTTGGGTTTAGCCTGTGATTCGGGGTAACACGAGTATCTGTATAAATGTTATTTGCTAATCACATTAAAAGCCTGACAATTCTAACATATTGAATATTTATCACTATCGGTGGTGATTTCCACTAAATTTGATTTCATCAATTTGGTTTGGATACATATAAAGCAATTCTGTAATGGTGTTTGCAATGGGGAAATAATTTTCTAATGACTAAACATTTCACCAGATGGTTATAAAAATACAGGCATATAACAATTTTGTTTACACATTTTTTTTCAACTTCGTATTTAATAATATGCGAAGGTTTTCACGGTCACCGTTTTCAAAATGTTTATCTTTTGGGCGATACCGTGTGTGTTGGATTTGTTCCGACGTTTTTGACTGGTATTTTTTTTTTTATATTTATTGTTAACATACATTTTAGTTATTTTTTAAACATTTTTTTATTTATTTATTTTTTTACAGGACTCACCAAGCCAATGAATATGGCTTGTCGGTAAAAATCCTTTACAATGGTTAAAAAGCCAAGAGATAATAAAATACAAGCTGTGCTGGACAGTATTCAAATCCCTTCATGAAATGGCTCCAAAATACCTATCGGACCTTTGTATTAGGGAAAATACATGTCAAAGAAAATCTACTCTTAGGTCAGCATTTGATTCAGGAAGAAGAAAACTTGTTGAAATCCGGCGCTCCCCAAACACTAGATTTGGAGATCGTGCTTTTGCCGCCGCCGGCCCCTCTGCCTGGAACCAATTGCCTTCAAACTTACGAATCATCAACAGTCCCAGTCAGTTCAGATCCCAACTAAAATCCTACTTCTTTAAACTATCATACCCTCAATTTTAAATCTGGAAATATAATGTATCACTGAAGTTAAGTTAGAATGTAAGTTTAGATATACAATTGTAAAGCGCCCTTGAGGTGATTTTTTACAAAAATGGCGCTATTTAAATCAGCCAAATATAATTATTATTATAATTTATAATATGATAGTCCTACATAGCTGTATAATAATATTTACTACTAACTTAAATATAAAGAGCGAAAAAAGTTCATGTAATTTATGCGAGTGTTGATAGATGCAGAAAACGAGGAAGACCGAAAAATACATGGCACGATCAAGTCCATCAAATACTTGAAGCTAGACATGTCGAGAGTAGGAATAATCGGCGTGAGTGCATGAGAAGATTTATGCATTTATTTATACTTTTACATTGTTTGTATTCTTTTTTTTAAACGGAATAATGTTCCCTCACTTGGGTGTCCCGTGCCGAGGGAAACATTTTACAAAATCTAAAACATGCCTAAGATTAGCTATTAAACAAAGTTAACACAAACTTTTTCACAATTCATAATTTTTTCACTTAAATTTTAATTTTTAAACAACTTTCATATATGTTTTTCTTTTTCCTTCTCTTTTTTATACTTCCATAATTAACCTAACATATAATTGCTTTATTATGCGTATATGGAAACTTCACTGGTCCATTAGAATTAAGTCTAATTGTGTAAAATATTAAACTTTGTAACTGTACTGTATGTTTCCTGAATAAAAGAAAAAAAAAGAAAAAAAAAAAAATAACAATAACAATAAAAAAAAACGTTGTTAATCCAATTAACCTAATTATCATTAACATAATAAACAATAAAAAACTAAAATAATCATAAAAAACATAATCAATTTATATAGACCAATAGAACAAATTTCATAAACAGTACACACATTTAACCTATTTTGCTTGATCCCCTCATTGATCCGTGCGCAACCCACCTCCACTATCCATTTCTTAATAGTAATTTTATATTGTGAGAACTTTCTTATGGTCCTTATGGATAATGAAAGTAAAAAGGGAAATGTAGAGTAAGGAAACGGCGTGATGGTTTGCGCGCTTGTTTTGTTTTCGGATAAACGGAGTTTTATAGTATTTACATCTCGTTGAAAATGACCACCTAAGTTGAAATATGTAATTGTGCAAATCACAAGAAAGCAAATGCTTTTTAAAAAAAATAATTTTAAAACTCCCACGTGTGAGTTCCAATATGTTGGTACAAATAATAATTACATGTATTTCGATATGTTCATATTTTGTTAAACAAATTTTACTTTCACAAGTTTGTGACTGTAATGAATAATACATAACTACACGCTCCAAATGATTGTGACGTTAAAGGCAATAAAATTTTATTGCAAAATCATTTACAATAGGCTGAAGAATTCACTTAAATGTTCACAAAAAGGTTTTTCATTCATAAATTCAACTAATAGTAGTAATACTGGATGGAGAAAAAAATATCACACTAATACCCACCAATATTATATCGTATATATCATATCAGTCCCTTTCCGCACCTAATGGTGCACAAGGCACTGCATTGGTACACCAATCGCAGCGTATCTTTATTTTTATTTTAATTATTTGTTTTATTTTTTTTGCACCACAACAGGCCAGGAGGCCAAATTACAGGGTTGAATTACATCACAGAACACTCAGGCTTGTGAAAAATCACATTTAATTTATGTGTTCTCACCGGGAATCGAACCCGGAACCTTCCGTATGTGAGTCAAGCGTCTTGACCACTGCATTACGGAGGCCGTATGTTAATCTTATACTTGATCATTTTTGTTACATGAAGGTAAGATGATCAGTCTTATGCTTTAGTTACTAGTCCAGGGACTATGAAATATTCTGGGGTGAAAACACCCTTTTAAATAAATATTTAAAATTACCCATGTCGGGAATCGAACCCGAGACCTCTTGCATGGCAGGCAAACGCACTGACCATTACATCACGAGGCCGGTGGACCCACCAATATAAATGAGGCAACTTTATTGGACTTAACCTACTAGTTAATTGTAAATATTGTATAACTATACAGTTATACAGTATTAATTTATACCATTTATTATTTAAGAATATATTTTGAGTTATTTTTTTTTCGACCATAACCCAGTTATCAATTTTTTACAAATTTATTAAATTGAATCCGGGTCATGGTTTTGCAATGTTTGGGTAGCAAATTTAATATTTTGGGGCCCAGAGACCTGAAATTTCTTTGCCCGAATTTAGAGTTTATGGTCGACCCCACGACCTATCCTCTAGTTTGACTTCTGGGAGTGAAGGAGTGTTCTTTTTTGGATTTGGTAGAATAATTTGCTTTCACAAATATTATTATTCTAAAAATATATAATTGCTGTATATCTAAGATCTCTAATTCCTCAAATAACTTGACGCTGGGGTACCTGAAGGGCTTTTTAAAAATTATTTTAACTATTGATTTTCGAGCAGATTCGAGAGGTTTTAATATTAATTTATTAGTGCCTCCCCATCCTATTATGCCATAAGTTATAATTGAGTTAAATAAAATAAAATACAGTTGATTGAGTTTAATTAGGGATAAAATGTTACGTATCGACTTGAAGATATGGGAAGTTAAAAAAAAAACTCAAAATTATTTTTGTGAGTCACTAGATCTGTTTATTCGACAGAACCTATAAAAAGGCCACGGATAGTAGCGAGAAGCTCCCCTCGGTATTCAGTCGTTCAGAGACATAATTGGTCTTTTTTTTTAAATAAAGAAGTGTGAGTGACGCACGGAATAACCGCCAAGAAAACTTAATGTCAAATTTAATATGATTTTTGGCTAAGCTATTCGAAAACACAAAAAGCCCGCTTGTTTCGTGGTACCGTATGCATCTTTACCTGACTACACCTGCAACTAATTTTAAGGTTAAAAATACATTAGTATAATAGCATTTCAGACTTGAACAACATCCAGTTCGTATACAAGGACCTTATAGTACGGATTGTCTATTGTCCAAGGATCAATTGTTTATTATCAATGGGACGAGTAGAGTGTCCTTAAGGCGTTTACGATAGACCGTCTGGCGCCGAACTTGTGCTGGTAGTTAGAACCTACTCTATTTAATTATCTTATTTTTAAATTAATTACCTACGGATATACTATAGTACTGAATTTTTGTAAAATATTTGTTTTAAAAGCACCCCCATCCGATTATTCCGTACTGTAATATACGAGTAGATTGGGCTGATGCAAAGTAAGTTGATTTAATTTTTCGATATTTAATAAATTTCTTAATCTAATAAATACACATATAAGCTTTTTCATTCTATTTGCAATATTATTTATTTGCTCCGTACATTTTATTTTTGTATAAATCATAACGCTTTAATATTTTGCCGTATTTTTTTCAGTGATTTGAAAGCATTATAAAACTGATATCCTTCATTGCATTTTGGATAGTGGATACAAATATTTATAGGAAGTATGACTTGTTATTCCAATGTAAAAGTGATGTAATATGTTTTCAGTATTCAGAGACTAAATATTACCGTCGAATCATTATTTTAATTTATTATTACCTATGTTTGATTTCAAATATACTTCATCCCATGAAGATCGCCCTATAATAAATACGTTGTCATCAGCATATGAAATGATGTCACCATTCATATTCTGTACATCAAAAATATTTTTAATATACATAATAAATAAAATAGGTCCAATTACTGTTCCTTGAGGTATCCCAAAATCTGAACACATAATTTTATTACGGATCAACATTATGCTGAATTTTTATTTTATGATCATCATCATCATTCCTGTTGAGGAGAGGACGAGGTGTGAAGAAAACCTCGTCCTAGAAGGAGGAAAATTGAGATTGGACTTTATTGTTTGAGAAGGAAGGTTGCTCAACTCCGCTAACCTGCTGATCATCATGAGCAGGGAGGTGCGAACGTGACGTGTGCTGGAACCTGGCTGGTGAAGCTGGTGGTTATGAGACGCTGGTGGTTGTGAGACGCTGGCTCAGCTTATATGGAGCTGGTGGTCTAAATGGACGCTGGCAAAGCTCGCTTGATGAAAAATTTGTTGAGCGCTTCACTTGGTTGCGGTTCGATTAGTACTACAATTTTAATGTTGTTACCGGCACTCGGCGGTAAAATTATTGTTGCGTGGAGTGCGTTAGGAGATGGGAAGGACAGGTAGGTATATGGAGATTTTGTTGGGGTTTGTCCGAACAATTCCCTTAGTTACACCTGATGGCTACTAGGACTTTAAATTTCTAAACTGAAAAAATATTATTTGGTTTTAATGGGTAACCGCCCGAGTTACTTAATTACCTATTTTTATCTTTATTGTTAAGTAAAAAAATATTTCGACTATTTAATGGGATTTGCATATTAGACTAACTACTATCCTGATGAATTGACGGATATATCTTGAAACCAGTAGACGTAGAAAAGTCGGTAAGTAGTTTATCTACAAATATTTACTAAAATTTAATAAAATGTACGTCCACTACGTTAATACTTTAAATATTAATAGGTGCTTATTTTATTTTTTATTTTTTCACCGACCGGTTTCAAAGCAAACGAGCTTCTTTGTCAAGGTTTACGTAACTAATGAGTTGATTCCTTTTTATTTTATTTCTATCATGTTCACTAAATACTACACGTGGACCCAATATATCAAGTGGTTTTTTCTTACACGAGTAGTAATTTGATATCATTATTTTCGAAGTAAGCCAGGAGAGGACTAAAAGAAATATTGTTTTCTTGATTATTAATTATTGTTTTCTTATTATGAATCGCTTTTTTAATTTCTAAAATTTCTAAGTTGTCTAATTTTAATATTTTATTTTCAACGTGAAGTACTTTTAATCCAGTGTCTTTATTGAAGTTATGATTATTTTCTATCAGATGATTTTCGAATTCAGAAAAATTATTATTATTTAAGCATTTTAAGTGTTCTTTTACTCTAATAGTAAAGTTTTTTTTAGTTTTTCCAATGTAGATTGAATCGCAATCATTACAGTTTAATTGGTATATTCCAGATTTATTATATTTATGGACTTTGTCTTTGTGATTTTTTAACAATTTTCCAAATAAACTTTAAACTTATCTTGTATTCAAATGACGATATGCTTTGTGAATACTTAGACTCGAATATTAGCTTAAAAATGGATTCACTCTGTCTTTTTTGAGATATTAATCTGAATCTGAAGGTATGTAGGAATACTCCAAGTTAGAAGTTTATCTTAAAACGGTTTATGTATACGGAGGTATGTAGGTACTGTTTATGACAATCGAAATTACTCGCGATCAATCATGAATCATAAGAACGTCTTTCAAGTACTTTTCTAAGGCGGCATAGTAAACCGGGATAAAGGGGACATGTCTTCTGTGATGTAACTGCAACATAACACTCCAGTATGTTAAAGGAACCGACAATTGAATATGTGAAAAGCAGAAAGTATCCAATCCACAACACTGATAAAGAGGAAGACAAAAAAAAAATACATTACAATCAGCGTGTATTATTAAATAACTATATATCGACCCTTTCAATCCGGATGTACATTTTAATGTAGGTGAATAAAAATTTTAATTCATTTACTCGTACATCTACCGAAATTAAAATGCAGCCATTTTATTATTAAGTAACTGGTATCTAAACAGCAGGTCCCAATTTTGTGATTTTATAAAACGCTGCGAGCGCCCAGTTTCACCGGCAACACTACTGATTGGTCCAACTCGTAAGCGTCCACGTCGCAAACCTTGGGCAATGTGATCACACTTATAACGGTGGGATCACAGCAGATAACGAGAGGATGAAAGGCGAGTTTCTGGAGTCGCAAAACCGAAACCAACCAGCTAAGGGAAGGCAACCCCGATAGAAAAATCCACCAGAGAAGGCAACGGGAAACACTTTGGTCATCTTTTCTCAGGAATCACTGTGGCGAGTGCATCCAATAAGTAGCTGTCCTGGTTGCGGAATATAAGAGTCGCGCAGGACCAAGACGCTTTTGCTGCACTAATCGCCAACGTCGGGGACCCGATAAGGCACCGCGAGAAGAATTCTGATTTAATCTTATCAGTGTTAACTGTCCCAGATTTGTAATATCTCCCGATTTAAACATGCATTTACCAAAATACGGTTTTTATTACACATTTGTCTAAGGGTCTTACATTTCACTCGCTTTTACATCCAAGTTTCAAATATTGAGGAGTGAACGAGGTGTGAAGAAATACCTCGTCCCGGGGGAGAAAAATTTACAGAGTAGAGTGAATGTTTTAAGGGGAAGTTACGCAACTCCACTGACTTGCTGTTGTGTTGAGGCGTGACGTAGTGCTGGAAGCTTCTGGCAAAGATGGCAATCGTGTGACGTTGGCACAGCTTGTGTATGGAGATGGCGGTCTAGGTAGAAGTTGGCACGGCTCGGCTGTAGATTTTGTGTTGGGAGTATTTTACTGGTTTGGTGTCAGTTTGGTACTGAAGATTTAATGTGTTTGACAGGCACTCACACTCGTGATTATTGTTACGTGGAGCTGCGCTAAGGAAAATGGGGAGGGCGAGTGGGTAGATAAAAATGTGTTTGAGAGTTTATCCAAACATCCGTTAAAAGTTTTTTTTTAGTTGTAGATGAAACTTTACACAAATTTTAAACCATAGTGTGGGCTAGATTATGAAATTACAAGAGAGATGTGGAACCAATAATATTTTTATTATGTCCAAATGATCATAGACAGGCTGGATTTCCTTCCAAGGGAATTATTAACAACTAAATTTGTTGCAATTGTTCAGTCGGATGAATCTCACCTACTTGATAAAAGTTTCAGATCTTTTACATCACAAAAGTCAACAGATAGAAAAGTTTAGGAAATGTGAATGTCTAAACATAGGCGGTATAGTAAATGTTATAAATGTAAGGAAGTTTAGGCATTTACAAGGCTTATGACCTGTCATTGGGTTGTATAATTAGTTTCTTTACACACTGTGGGTTGGATGTTTTGTGCGAATTTGGAAGCGTACAATTATCATTGTTGCCTAAGTACTTAACAAGATTTCAAAAGCCATAACTTGAGATTTTACGATACTTTAAGGTAACTTGTATGCAATGTCATTCATCCGTGTGAATCAGCTAGGGTGTTTGGAGAAAAAGTAGTACGTACCTAATGAAAAAAAGTAAAATAAAAAATACGATAAAATGCGAATATTTTATATTGATGGGAAAAATGAATTTTCTCCGGGGTGCGTCCTGCGGCTTCTGCAATACTAAGAAAGGAAAGCTGACTGTGTTTTTACTAACTATTAGGAATCAACATAAGTTGTGCCTGGTTTTTTTCAAACGAAAAGAGCTACACAAAAAGAGGACACACCAAAAACAAAATACAAAAAATTAGCCAATAATATATTCTTCTTTATTATTTCACAACAAATCAGTCAATAATTAATGGCATCTTTACCGTACACTGCGCAAATATGAAATAAAGTATCATTGAAAAATAAATTAACGAGATAATTTAAACATGTTCCTTTTGATAATGGATTATTTTTTAAAATATATTTTTTAAAAATAATTAGTAATTACATTTAAAAAATACTCAAGTTAATTTTTTTTTGCACCACAAAAGACCAAGAGTCGTAATTATAGCGGTAAATTACATTACAGAATATCCAGGCTTGAGAAAATCATATTTTGATTTTTGTGTTATTACCGGGAATTAAACTTAGAACCTTCCGGGCGCGAATAAAGTGTCTTGAAAAGTTAAATTAAAAAAATATCACATAACAGATATTGAAGGCGCAACGAGGAAATGTAAGTGATTTCTTTAATTTCATAAAACAGGAAACCTCGCGTCTTTGCATATGAATAAATTAAAACCTTGTATAAACCCAGTCATCTATATACTGTTCTCTAAAATATTCAACTCTTTTGAAAAAATATGTTTTATAAATTAATATTTTTCGGTCATGGCTTCGTTTACTTCAACACCATCCCCTACAATACGAGGCGACACAGCGTCTGAAAGATACGCTAAAAAGAGGAATGTAAAAAAAAACACAAATACCTCAATGGCTGAGGGATCTTCTAAAGCATCCCTCAGTGGTCGACCCGCCCCTTTTGCCAATTTAAAAGGAATATAAGCGATCGAGACGAATTATCGAACTCAAACCTGTATGGCCATTCACGGACCCGCTAACCATTGACTAACTTCGCGTCAATGGAAAAGGCGCGAAAAGTTGAAAGTTGGCTTTGTCCGAGATGACAAAACTGCATCCAAAGGCCAATAAAATGTAGGATCTTATATCTTATAATAGTTATTTTTGTATTGTTCATTGTATTCAATTGACGTGAAATTAGACGGAGGCCTTTTGATAGTTTTGATGTATTTTGAAAAACGAATTTTATATTCCTACATCTGCCTTTAAAAAAAACACTTGTAAAAATTTATAAATTTATGGTATATTTGAAAAGAATTTCTTTCAAAATATGAGTGGGAGGATGAATTTTTTAATTGAAAAATAAATATAAACTTTGAATAATTTATTTCTTACGTGCTTATATTTTACATAAATTTTTTTCAACCGTTTTTTATCATATTTATGTTTTGCCAAATCAAATATAATTTTATTATGGACGTAGAACAACGGCGCAGGTGATTTTCTTTAACTTTACTTATAAATTGTTTATTTATTTTTCCACTTTATGTCATAATAAACAATGATACAAAGACAACAAAAAAAATGTAATACACAACGAATGATCGACCTGACCCCTACGAAAACACACACCAGTTTGACATAAAATACTTTACTACTAAATAAAAATTAAGAAAAATGGGGACATACATACAAGACGATGGCATTATAGTAACAAAAAATGCTTATATACATAAAATACCAGACAATAACAACACTACCACATTAAAAAGCAAAGACAACGTAGGACAGTAAAAAATACTTGCAATTTAAACACAACAATGACTTACCTTACCATGTAAGAAATTACACCGGAGACAAATTTAAAATCAACTAAAAAAAGCTGAAGATGACTCTACTAACCAAACGAGACATAACATAATATTGTTAATTGAATCGGCATTTACTTCGTAACACTTCACTATAAATTATTATTACGAAAATAAAACTATGTTATTAGTGTTACACAATTTTTATTATTTTACAAGAACACCAAAACAGTTTCGGGAGAGCACTCCTCCCATCGACGGGTGATATAAAATTAATATGGTAAAGACAGAATATGTTTACGATGTCATAGAATTGTTACAAAAAATAAACAAATCAATCAGTGACACCTAAAGCAGGGGGGTTTATTCCACTTATCTAAGGTGTTAGCGTTTATATGGATAATTATCTAAAGTGCATGACTAAACCTAATAATATTTCCCATATAACCGCTTACAGGTTTTGAAAAATAATTAATTAATTAATAAACGCTTCTGTATACCTCAGTGAAAAATTTCAACGCTTATCAGTTCATGGTTTAAATCTTAGTTTTAATTCTCAAAGCACCCTCTTAGTCCACAATTCCTCTTTGTTCTCTCACTTATATAGTGTCCATGCGGCTTGACTGGAGTCATCTCCCATACACTATCAAAGCTGTTACTAAAGTATCTCTGTTTATATTAACATATTACAACAGAGATGAAGAACATTTAAGAGGAGGTAATATGGAAGTCCAGGCATCTACAGGGCTTATGACCTGTCAATGGCTGGTTTAAGTGGCCACTTTACACACTGTGTAACATTCACCATTCTGCCCATATTTGAACATCTATATTCCTTCAATTCTTTCATCTGTTGATGTTTGTGAAATTACCTGGTCCATGAAGAAGTATAGAAATTGAAAAAATAAAATTTTCAGGCGTTGCCTAGTATGTAGGTGAAATAATTCAATTAGATGAATCTCACCCGCATAAATAAAGGTTTCAGCTCTTTAACTTCACAAACATCAACAGATGAAAGATTTGAATGAATATAGATGTTCAAATATGGGCAGAATGGTGAATGTTACACAGTGTGTAAAGTGGCCACTTAAATCAGCCCTTGACAGGTCATAAGCTCTGTAGATGCCTGGACTTCTATATTACCTTCTCTGAAATGTTCTTCATCTCTGTTGTAATAAAACAGTCTTTGTCTACAAAAATTTGGACAAACTCAAAATATTATCTCTGTTTAAATCAATCAAACAAACAAACCATCACGCCGTTTCCCCCGATACATGTCTATCTTCAAGTATTTGATGGACTTGATTGTGCCATGTCTTTCTTGGTCTTTTTCGTTTGCTACATCTATCAACGTTCGCATCGTAGATCCTTTTAGCCGTTCTTTCGCCGTCCATTCGCTTTACATGTCCAAACCAACGCAGCACCCCTTTCTTGATTTTGTCGATAATGCAACCCAGCTTTACATAGATACATAGTTCACGGACCTCGACATTTGTGCACCTATCAAGCATCGTTTTACCACACATTAGCCCGAGGAATCGAAGAAACATCATATTTCTCTTCCTTAATCTCTTCGCTTTTCTTCTTTCCTCTTTATTTTTTTTCCCATTCAATAATAGTATTGATTTAAGGTAATTTATATTTAAACATAATTATTTACATTTTTGTTACGCCGCATGTACTATATACGTTTGCGTATAGCAATTGTTCTGTACAAATGCAAAAGGTGTATGTACAATAAACATAGTGATTACAGCGCAGGACAGCACGCTGGGACAATACAATTCGGCCGCAATTCACGTATGTGCGCTGCGAAAATAAATACACGACGGCATTCATTATGAGCGAGTTCACGAAAAATATTGTTTACTTTATACTACGATCTATTGGAATTGTCAAAGGACGAACTAAGTAATATTTTTTTTTGCATCCATCGTCAGCAGAAAAAATGCGCGGGAGCGACACATACACGCCGGGCAAATCGCTATAGTCATAATTTCCTGTCCGTGCGTGTTCTCATCAGGACAATGCGGCCGCGCGCGGTGGGGGGGGGGGGGGGGGTAATCATTGTTCCGCGAATAAATTCTGCCCGTATTTCTCCGTGTCAATATCTCGGAACAATGTCTTGTCTTACAAATTGCTGTTTAGACGTAGACAATAGGGTAATATCGCATATAACAAATACCAAAAAAAATATTTGCAATGGATTTAGAATAATTAATTGTATTTTCATAGTCAATATGGATATTGTAGTAAAATGCTTTCATACATAAATTAAAGAAAGAAATTTGAAAAAAAAAATACGTCACTAGAAAAACGCGACATGTTTGATAGTTGTGACGTCAAGATTCGTGACAATGTTTTTTTACATATTTGAATGGTCAGGAACAAATCAACATAAATCTTGAAGCATTAGGAGCGTGGCCAATAGAATGACCGTTTTTGCGGGAATTCAAAATTACAAATTTTAATATATTTTTTATGCTATTTCATACACCTTTATTACTTCAAAAATGTAAAAAAAAAGATAAACTGTCGAGTCTTGAGACAGAACGACATTGTATTGTCCACGTGTAAGTGATATTTAATTTTAACATTCGGGATATTTATATTCATTGAAAAAAAATACAGTTTAAAAACTAAAACTTTTAAACTTCTAGGGAAAACTTTTAAAACAAACTTTCATTATGCGAAATCAATTTTTTTTGAAAAAATAAGATTATTTTACAGAAACGTATTCAGAAATAAAATTAAACATTTTTTCTAACTTAGTTACCCAAAGAAATTTATAACATCAGCAAGTAATGTTTTTCTTGAAAAAATATTTACATGTCCTTACTTCAAACTTCCGAGTTTGCCATATTCATAAATTTTGAAATAGCTAGTGGCAGTGGCGGCTTTTTTTATGTCCATTGGGTTAGTAACACCCCAAATTTAGTTACTCTTAAAAAAATATGTACATAAAGTAGATTATAAAGAATGTTTATAATATAATGCAATTAGGTTTATCATATTTAGTTTTAAAATAATTTATTCAAATATATACGTACCCCTTAATCTTCATATGTTTAAACATTACCTAGAATATTATTTTTTTTAAATCACCGCACGCGCAGGTCTTTTCGGTAACTGTCCTAAAACTGATGTTTTCTCCTAACATTATCGCAAGAGAAAGAAAGAGATGAAGTGTATCGTACGTACATGAATATTGAAACATTTCACCCAAAATTAGTTGAAACGCGGGCATTGTCCCGGTGGAAATAATAATATTAAACACGGAAGATTATAATAAGATTGATAATAATGATTATAATATCTGCATTAGTCTAGACTGGAAGAAATACGATGATAAATGAATTTGAATGTATTTAACATACCTATACAAAAGAAGGACGACTTCGTTATTAGTAATTAAGTGAGTATTAACACCAAAAAATAGTTAAATCATTTAATAATATTTTGTGAATTTGTGTATCATGTTGAAAACATCTATATACTCGTATATAGCATTTCTAAATGTATTTTACAAAAGAAATAAATTCGAAATATACCAATTTAGTAAAAAAAAATGATCTCCTCATTTAAACCCTTTCAGCCGCCACTGGTTAGTGGGTTGTACTACGTAATAGGAAATCATCACATACTGCGAATACTGATTATCCACGAAAACACGACTTGTTTGGCGTTGACAATTGTGTCGTCTAGGTTTGAGACGGTGTTCTATTTAAATTAAAACGGTCACAAAGTTCAAAATTGAACCGAATCGTGGCGTAAAAGGGGCGTGGTAAATGCAATGAACCGTTTTCGCGGGAATTTAAAACCATAAATAAAAAAGAAATATATGCTATTAACAAGTACAACAATTTTTTTTTTTACTCATTAGTAGTTTATTTTAATCGTAAGTATTTCATAAACCCACATTAATTTAAAATCTTATAAAAAAGTCATATTTCCCTGTTGATCGTCAGCAAGTCGAAAAGTTTGGAACAAATCAAGTATTTTTGTAAGTGTATTAAAAAAAAAAAAAATAAAAAAAAAAAAAAAAAAAAGATACAATAGATAGCGTAAACTCAGTGCTGCAAAAAGAATCAAAGCTTTGTATATACAAGACACTAGAAATGATTTTCGCATTGTGCTTTCAAACTATCATTCACAACTTTCATTCTTAAATATTTAACAAAAGTCATACTTTAACCTACAAAAGTGTATTTTCATATTATGTTTTTATTTTCTTTGGCTGCATAAGTACCCCGTGTTATCCATTTTGACTTGAAGCACTTGCACAATACATCGGCAAATCGTTTAAGGCCTTTATGAATGGGCAGTCCTCAGTATGGGACAATGGCCGAGCCTATTCTGTTCTAAATCTTTCCTACATTGTGCTGGATGTATGGGCAATACGATGAATTGACACATTCAGCAGAATCCTTTGAATTTAACATTTTCTTCGACAAATTGCGTTAATATTACACGCCTGAAGTGGTATGTATTAACAATTTATAAAGCGCGTGTCAAAATGGAAGCTTGATGCCATTTGCTGTCGACTTTACTGAAGCGCTAACCATAGCGAAACGAAATAAAGACTGCCTTCTTACCCCGAATTTAAGAACATTGAAATATTTTTTATTGAAAAGAGAAAAAAAACTTATTTTTGTTTCATTGCAGCTTGCAAATCTCATTTCAGTCCAGTGTCGAAAATCGGCGTTTATTATAGTAAATAATACAATATGCGCTGTTAGTAAAACAGTAAAAAAGAGTACAATTAAATGAGATTAGATGTCATACAATTATTTAAATTATGAATATATAATATTCATTAAAAGCAAACATATAGGATTCTGTTTATCCTCAATAGGCATAGTAAGTACATGTTCGGAGCTAGGCAGCATTTAATTATTTTTATACAAAACAGCATATTTATTTATTTACACTCTTTATCAAAATACAATACATGTTCAATTTGCCCAGCTTACAAGGGTACATACTCCGTTCCAAGCTAAGCAATTACATTTTATTATATTATAATAGTTAACAAATTAATATAGAGCACAGACAAACAAAATATAAACTTATTCGTATGCACATTTTGATACATACAGACATACACATATATACACGCATATATATATATATATATATATATATATATATATATATATACACAGTATACACATATACACATGTACATACACACCCTCGTACATACACCCATGCGCATACACATACATACATTCATAAAAACATAGACAATTTATTTATGCGAAACTTCATGGTTGTCATCTATAATTATATTTTTTTTTAAATATTCCTCATTTTTTATATTTTAATTTCGACATTCAGTAAGAATCTCCAATCCGTGGCATGCATCACCTTTTCTGACTCCCTACGACCAATGTCATGAAAGAGCGAGGTCAACACCTTCCGTAAATTGACAACACCCCCGTCTTTCCACGATTCTGGCAAAAGGTCATGGACCTTTTTGCCTACGTTATAGTGTTGTCTCGATGCCAGAACAGTGTTGACCCCTTCACTTAGTATCAGATCCCTATTAAAGTATCTTGTATTATAGTTGTGGTTGACGCTTAGATAAATGTATCTATTTATGTGTTTAGTCTTAGTAATGTGTAGAGATGCATGGCATGGGTGCATGAGGGAATATCTGCATCGTTTTGAGCTGCGAGACGATAGTTGCTGCCCATGTGATGGCATCACTGAGCAGACTGTAGAACATCTTCTAATTACTGTGCGATGTTCGATAGGCCGAGATAAGAGCTTGAATGCAAAGTAAACGCTGGAATTGCTTCTTCAATTAACCTAGCTGAGCTCCTGAACTGTAATGATACACGAAGAGATAATGTTCGATTCATTACAGGGACGATCAAGCAGGTTAAGTTATTTAATGGTGGCATTTAGCTATTTCTGTTTTTTTTGTGTTGTTAATGTAATATTTCTAGAGTTATTTCGTTTATTCTGATTCTGCTTTTTTTATTATTGTTATCTAAAGTTAACTAAATATAACCCATAGATAAATTCGATAAAACCTTGCTTATAACAAACACATTCTTAGGGAGAAAATCCAGCCTGCCAACAAACATTTCTACACACTTAAAACATTGTTTATTAAACTAACTAGTATTAAAAGAACAGTGTGAAAATTGAAAAATTGTTTTCAGGCGTTTCCTTATTCTTATTTATAGTGGTGGGGGTCAGTGCTATGCAAGCTTCTAACGTCACTGCGACCTGTGAAGATATATTATGGCGGGTTCCCGTAAATATTTCTCGCCCTCCAAGCCCAGGTTTATAAAGAGCCTGGCTACTGTGTGGAAATCGAGACTTTACATTTAGATGAATCGCCCCCTTCAAGCACAGATCCGTAAAGTATCGAGGTATTAGACAGGGGGCGAGCTCTTTAACATCCTCAGGATTAATCAGTAGGCCTTCGAGGATGAGGCTCCTTTTATGATGTAAAGCATCTCACTCACATAAAATGTGTGTAGGTGTTTCCTCAGCTGTACAAAAGTCAACAGATTAAAGAGTTGAGGATATGTGGATGTGTAAACAAGGGCAGAATGGTGAATGTTACACAGTGTGTAAAGTGGCAACTTAAACCAGGCAATGACAAATCATAAACCCTAAAAATGAGTAGACTTCCATATTCCCTTCTCAAAAAGGTTTTCCCTCTCTGTTATAACAAATTTAGATAAAGTTAAACGTATTTTTAAAGGTTTCAAAAGCAGAGAATTTATGCTTTTTACTAAACTAACGATAAAAGAATAAACTAATGAGATTTTTCTACTTTTTCATTAGACGATGAAAACACTTATTTTGAGAAATTTCAAGTTATCAGTTTTAATACAAGATCCGTCAAAGTTTTTCAGACTTAATGGCAGTCAGAAGTATCTGCTTAATTAAAAATACTAATCGCCACTCGTAAGATATTAAAAATAACGGGAGAAAGCTTTTAGACGAGTTTAAAAGATTAAATAAATAATTTCTTTGATATCTATCCATGAAACCTTTATAACTTATAACTTTTTGAAATACAAAAATACTGAGGGTTTTGATAGCTTTTAGCAAATAATAAATAGAAAACATGTGTTTTTTTATTGGTCGAAATTTCCGTAAAAAACGAAAAAACAGTAGAAAATTGAAATGGTACATTTGTGTAACATTTTGTCAAAGAGCAAGAAAGTCATAGAAGTATGAAATATTTAGAAACAGTTGCTCTCTTTATTTTAACAAAGCGCGAAATAGTACGTATTCAAATATTTTTGATTTTTAAATATGTATATTAATACCATGTTATCATTTGTTTACTAAAAAACGTACTTCGATTACATTGAATGGTGTGTCTATGTAGTGAAACGTTGATTTCAAATGAACTTTGGTATTTAGCTTGAATTTTATAAGCACTGGTTTGTGATAGAGATGAATGTTTTGGTAATTTAAAAGAACTTGCAGTAACAGTTACCGTTTTATAAATAATACAGTTACTAATTAACAGTCTAGAGAAGCGTGACCTGGTACAAGTGACTGCTGAAACGATTTCATAAAAAAATAATTAACTGTTACTTGTTACGAAAATCTAGTAAGGATATGCGAAACTATAAAATAACATTGTTTATTTTTTAATAGAGTCTTTATTCAATAAAATATACACATTATTAAAATATTAATACATTATGAAGAAAACAAAGTATTACAATATATTTTTTCCCGATAAACAATTCAATAATAATTTGTCATCGGGTGCTCAGAAATTAGTTTTAATTTATAATCAAATAAAAAGAGTACAGATACAATACTGTATACGAATAAAATAATTAACTTTTGAAAAGAAATTTCGAAGTACCTATTAAAATTAAGATCTAAAAAATGTAGATAAAATAATAAAGAAATAAAAGAAAAGGTTAACCTGAAAAAATAACAAAAATGGATTCAATGCGAGATAAAAAAAATGTTTTACATAAATATTAAATCAATGTAGGAACGTTCTGACTACTAACCACTTACGTAATAAAAACATAATTTTGTTTTTACTATGACATGTTTTCATGTCAAGTGGCAACATATTTGATATTTTTGGAGCAATATAATCCAACATACGTTGTCCATATTTATTTTTTAATTTTGGTTCAACTCATCAACAGATGTAAATCTTGATAGATAGCTGTGTTCTAATTTATTTTTAAATATCGAACTGAACATCTATTGGATAATAATTTGGCTCCATGAAAGACCCTTAACTGGTAAAACATTTAATTCATTATACATAAATGGAGTATTATTCCTTGATCGAATAAAAATAAACTGTTCTTTTGAGAAGCACTTTTTTAACTCTGTTTATTTTAAGACTAGATTTTCAATTCGGTAAAGGTTTTTTTTGTGAGACTGTTAAAGCAGTTTCGGAAAAAAAACTGTTCCTTTTTCTTACCACCTAAAATTTGTAGCAGAACTCACATGATACTTTAAAGGGTTAAGATAAAACGATCAGAAGAACGTTTACATTTGAAAAGCAATCCGTAAAAATCTTTACGAAATGCATTTAGGAAAAACGGTTTTTCAAATATTTTTTTCTGAATAAATTTCAAAGTTGCGTTATTTAAACATTGTTCAATTATTTTGTTTATTTGTTGGAATTAGTTTTAGTGAAAATAACACAACCTAAAGTTTCACTGCATTAATCAAATGATATTTTTATTGGTAATTTGTTACGTGAAGGTAAGATGATCAATTTAACGTTTCAGATGTTTAGGAGCAATGATATATTGCAGTAGAGAACCAATATTATATTGATTTACCATGGGTTATTTTTTAATAATGTCCTTGTTTGTTTTGCGACCTTGTTTAAGTTTACAAATAGTCCCAACTCAACTCATAACTTTGGTCCCATGGAGTTTTTATTCATATATTTTTTTCTTTTATTAAATGATACATTTTTTTTCTTTCCATTACAATCTACTTATAATTATTTTATGTTTTAACTTACTTTCCAAAAAAGAGACCAGCTCTTGTGCTTGGAGAATGACTTACACTGTTATATCATCATCATCATCATTATCATCATTCCCCTTCGCACAGGACACTGCATTGGTACACTAATCATTTTGTTACATGAAAGTGATCAGTTTTACGCTTCAGGTACCAGTCAAGGGACTGTGAAATATTCTAGTGTAAAAAAACTCTTTGGAACAATATTTCATTTTATATTTGTATACACTGTTATATTTATTTAGTAATTTAAAGTTACGCAATTTCGAAAATACACGAGAAAAAAATAAAATTATGCGAAATAAAAAGAAAAACAAAAAATTAAATACAATATTTAAAAAAAATAGAATGCTATTTTTACTCGGGATCAAAAAAAAATGAACCTATATATTAGTTTTAAGTTCAGTTGGGACTTATGTTTTATTAATTGTAAACTTATACTGTGAATAATTATGCCATTTTTTTTTAAACCAGTATTTTACGTCCACCGTGCCAAGAAGAGAAGCCAAGTCTAAAGCATGCTAGGTGAACGTCTCAACGACTACACTACAATATGGACTTATTATAGATTTCACAGACATATATATTGTAGACATATCATTGACACTCATCGCTAGATTTCCTAGTAGCCAGAGTAAAAAAAACTCGTCCAGGGTTCTGGTTCTATTTCAAACGCAGAACTGTATTCCTCGCCCGCCAGGAAACAGAAATACTCATAAAACAGTATCTCCTTTTCACGTTGAGAAGAAAGCATTCCAAAACAATTATTAAGGTAATACAAAGACTTATACCTGATTAATTTCATAAGTATATATATTTATTTATCAAATTGTAAGGACTTGCTCTTTGGGGAAATTACAAAAATTCTCAAAATAAATCCATTTTGCTGATCAAGTACTTTCATTCACTGCGATAAATATTCTGATTGAATAAGTTTATCAAGTTTGTGTCAATACAGCAAGGTAAGTTTGTAAGCTTGATAAATAAACTTTACCTTTATGGTAGTTGACTCAACAACTCGTATAACAGTGATTTAGTTAATTCTAAATGATTATGTGCACGGTGTTATTCCAAAATGTGTCAAGCCGCAAAATTGAAAAAATGAGTTAGTGTCAGAATGATGATTCAAAAGAGATATTCTTAAATAAATGTTTACAGCTGGACGAATAAACACCTTCGCTGCCCTACTTCGCCAAAGAGTCTGGAGCCTATGGGAACGCCTGAAAAGCTCTAATAACGAAATTCTTCAAGCTACTGCAGGGTGGATCCATTCACCGTTGTTCGAGCGATGGCGGGATACGCTAAGACCACCAAAAGTGATGCAAATATAAAATTTTATGTTTATATTTATATTTCTGGTTATATTTATTTTTATGTTTATAAATATGTTCATGTTTATATGGTAGAATTGGCTCTGCACTATGTAGCCATTTGAAACCATGCGTGTCGGATTTGTTTCGACGTTTCGGCTACCATTGCAAGAACTATCTTTAGGATAAACTGAGTGTTTTGTAAAAAACAGTATATGTTTTTGTACTACTAATTTGTACCGTGTCGCAGTCAGCACATTTCTATTCGTTTTTATAGTTTGTAGTGCTGGTAACCATGTTGAGTTCAATTTAAGCCCGTCGTCTTTGTTTGTGTTATTTGAGTGTCTATGTATTTCAATCGGTTCAAAGTGTACATACGACAAACAGGGCGCACAGCAAAGAAAATAATTGACGAACAGAAAAGAGCGTGTAAGCTTGGGCACCCTGACAAATCTGCAATGGCTTTGCGGACACCGGAATTTTTTTTCGCCTTTGAACCACAAATTTTACATCAACCCATTAATTACAGTGCACGAATATTAAATACAATTAAAATATATAATTTATCCGAATAACATAAGCAAAGATGACTTGTTTAAATTGAACTCAACATGGTTTCCAGCTCTACATACTACAAAAACGAATAAAAATGTGCCTACTGCTAAC
Organism: Micrasema longulum; assembly: GCF_059751315.1. Lineage (NCBI taxonomy): Eukaryota > Metazoa > Arthropoda > Insecta > Trichoptera > Brachycentridae > Micrasema > Micrasema longulum. The sequence continues at coordinate 31,187 of NW_028279289.1, forward strand.
TGCGACACGGTAGAAATTACTAGTACATAAACACATATTTTTTTCTACAAAACACACAGTTTACTCTGTGCGTCGGAACTAATCCAACACACTCTGTTTCACCCAAAAAAGAATCATCATGATATTCTAACATTAAAAAAAGTTTAAACTTACAAATTCTCTGTAATACCTGTCTGTGTTAACTAAAGAGTCACGCAATTGGACTAAAAACAATGTAATACTGATTTAAGGTGCTTAAAGTATTGTTGCTAATAATGAAGATCAATATATGGGTAATATGATAACAATAAAACAAGAATGTGTTAACCCCGTAATGAACGCTTTCTTCGCCAGAATTGCGACAAGTTTTATTTTTAAAAACTTTCTGTAATTTGGAGATTTATATCGCAAGTAAATCGTAAGGTATTTCTAACATCTGTTTAAGAACGTCAAGTTTTAATTCCAATTTTTTTTTTTTAAATACAAAGAAAAGCGATAATATTAAAATACAAAAATTATAGATTTATGTATCCATACATATATTTTTTTGGGAGGTAATGTTCCTGAAAACATTTTTGCTTTTTTGTTGTTACGAAGGTTAGAGTTTTTAAAGCGTTCTGTAAAAATGGTATCCCATTTTTGTGAAATTTTTAATTAAAAAAAAAAATTAACATAACATTTTTATCACTTTTTTTATCCATGTAAACGATCGTTTAGTTCATTTAAATTCGCTTGATAAGAAAAGTGAAATTATATCATTGAATCTATTATGGTTTACAAATTACAACAGGAATAAAGAACATTTCAGAGAAAGGAATATGGAAGTCTAGGCATTTACAGGGCTTATGACCTGTCTTTGGCTGGTTTGAGTGCCCACTTTACATACTGTGTAACATTTACTATTTTGTCTAATATATTATGCTTTTTCATGAGAATCTATTCGTATTTTTAATTATAGTAAATCAGTGGGAAAATCAATTATCATCTTTTTCCCTTTCCGCACCTAATGGTGCACAGGACGCTGTATTACTTAACCCATCGTAGCATATCTTGATGATTTTTTGTTACATAAAAGTAAAATTATTAGTCTTACGCTTCAGGTACCAATCCATGGACTATGGTTTGAAAACACCCTTTAAATAAATATTTAATATCAACCATGTAGAGAATCGAACCCGAGACCTCTTACATGGTAGGCAAGCATGCTGATCACTACACCACGAGGCCAACAATCAATTATATGTACGTATAAAATAAACCAAACAAAAGTAGAATTGATTTATTAAAAGGGTATGCGCGAAGCGCGGTTTGATTTGAGCTTCTCAGATGCCTTACCGAACACTGTGAAAAAGACTAATCATTACTCTTTCTCCCCCTAATGATTCATTGGGCACTGCATTAGTTCACCAATCACAGGGTATTTTGATAGTTTTCTTACATGAATGTAACATGACTAGTCGTGCCAATCCTGGGACTAAGAATGATTCAAGTGTAAAAAACAACTATGTCGGGAATCGAATCCTAGACCTCGTGCATGGTAGGCAAACAGTCCCTGGACTGGCACTTGCAGCGTAAAACTGATCATCTTACCTTCATGTTACAGAAATGGTCAAGATACGCTGCGGTTAGTTTACTAATGCAGTGCCATATGCACCATTAGGTGCGGAAAGGGGAATGATTGTGATGATATTTAACATTCTCTTTTTGCGTCACAAGTGTGTATGAGTATGTTCAATAATAAATACCTGAATAAAATATGATTTATAAATTAAATAAATAATATAATAAAATTATTAAATTTTAAATAGTTGGCTCCGTTTAGGATGTTAAAGCAGGTTAAAATTTAAGTCGGTTTTGAGACAACTTTTGTTTTATAAGCTGTTATTTGTTTATAAATGAATGCTTGTTATTTTTTTCCAAGTAAAATATTTGTAAACGCTCCATGGGCGTTGAAAATAAATAAAAAAACGCTCTTCTTCGAAAAACCTTAGTGAAAAATTTGCATGACGACGCGACGCCGACGCCGACGCGACCTTCGAATGGGATATAAAAGCGGTTGTATTTTATTACGACGTGCTCTATGTTAGTAATAATGTACATATGGTGGCCAAAAGATAAATGTATTTCTCAATACTTTAAAATATATGTAAATGAGGACGTGTAACCTTTTTACTTAAGTCCCTCGTACGAGCGTGGAGGGTTAATCTAAAAGAAATTTAAACTTATTAAAAGTTATAGGTAGGAATTTTTTTTTTTTTTTTGTTAAAGCAAAATTTACTAAGCGACGTATGGCAATTTTACAAAAGGGCTATTTTAAGTTATTTTGTCTCTTTTATTGGGTGATTGAAAAAATGTCTTAAATACCTATTCGCGTGATTTAAAGTGAGTAAAATAAATATTTTTAAAATTAAAAGAAAAAACTTTAATTTGGTCTTCTGTAAACTTGGCTACATGTCGCATAGTTAATTTTGCCCTTCTACAGTAGATAATATATTATTTTCTTTTGGCATCTAATGGTGCCTGGGGAAATGCATAGTTTTTTAAATATTTATTAAGGAAAAACAACAGTTATATAATAATATAAAAATAGTACATGGTTCAAGTTAAAGTTGTTCAAAATATTTTTTAAAAAACACGTTACACAGTAAAGATAATAAAATAACATAAGACAAAATAAAAAAGGGGCAAGAAGGCTAAGGGATGAGAAAATAAAGTGTATGAGAGGAGAAGAATGATTTTTATAATATAGTTGACCGATTCGTATTAATGAACAAAATGGGTTGCATGAACAATTTATTTAAACGAAACCTCATTTTGCTTAAATCGCCCTTTGTCTTGTTCGAAAATAAAAGTGTTTTCTTAATGAAAACAAATTATTTCACCAAAAGAAATGAAAATGTATACCGACTCCAAGATTTTAACTTTTGTTTTTGCGTTTTCCAGGCAAGTCCTTGGTCTGGGGAGGTAATAGTGATTACCGTACCTTATTAGTTAGTTTATTTATTTGAAATATTATCTGCATCTATATAATGTTGTAGCAGGCTTTGACAGGAATGAAAAAATGTCCTTTTTAAGGAGCGTTCTTAACAATTTCTTCATCACGCCAAATTATTATCAAACGTTTGAGGGGTTAGGACTTTTTTAATTTTACAGTATTTTAATCCTCATATTTTTCTCAAATACATATTTGAGGTCCCCAGTACCAAAAATGGCCAAACGCCAAAAAAAAAAACAAATGCGGCCAACTGCATATTAAATAGTTAGTTTAAAATTTTGATATGATAATAAGATGAAAATAATTAAAGGTACATAAACTTATTACGCACTGACATATATTTCATTTTAGAGTGTTTCAAAACATATGTTTTTTTGAAGTCACAAAATTTTGTACAAAAAATATCTAAATGGGGATCAAGTAAATTAAAGTTGGAGCAGCTATGATAAATAAACGACTTTTATGTATAATTTTATTTGGGCAATGGATTATAAAAAAAACCAACTTGTGATGACTTTACGGGGCAATTTATCGAAGTACTGTCTAAGAGATAAAATTGTTTAAAATTTTGAAGAGAAAATACAAATCAAAAATGTTTTTACGTTTTATTAGGGAAGTTAAACTATACATATTTTGCTTTACCAATTTATCATTTTGGTTACATAAAAGGCAAAGTGATCAGACCAGAGACAATGATCAAGTATAAAAAGACGTTTTTAAATCAATATTTATGTCACTCGTGTCGGTCATCGAAATCGAGACCTCTTGCACTGCAGACAAACAGAGTGATCATTATAACACGATGCGGACACATACTCAAATTTATTAACATTGATGATATGTCTCTTCCAAAATTTTAAATTTCAACATTTATTTATTTAATTGTACACTACAGCACTATTGCCAAAAATTACAACGTACATATAAACGTCGTTTTGCGCCGGTTTGATTTACGCCGATTTACAATTACGCCGGTTGGTGCCGGCGTAGTATTCCGACACCAGACGACAGTAGGCACCGCGATTCTAATAGCAGACACTCTTTTACACGTTGTTTTATTCTATTACCATGTACGCGAGCAGCCTATTGTGTATGAAAAATTGTTTTCGATTTAGTTTTAGTTTTGTTTAAAAATAATGGGATGATTGTATTTTTTATTTAATTATTATTAAAATTTAAAGAATATTATGAATATATGCTATGATTCTGCAAAAAAGAAAGCAACAATCAAAGCAAATGAAATTGGATGCTTTTTAAAAAAAGTATGAGAATTTCATTAAGTACCGACGAACTAGTGAGTTAGTATTTATTATCAAAAAATCATTATTTATAGCAAGAGATTATTATTTTTTTTTTAATGAATTTAAACTATATTTATTAGATACATTTTATTTTATTTTGAATTATAGCTAATAGGATATGTATTAAATAAAAATGTGAGATTCTTCTTCGAATTTCAACACGGAACCTAACCTAACCTTATGTCTTCCATTATATTTGTATTTATTTTACCCCGATTTTTTTTACGTTGGTGTCTTTCGGAACGAAACCTTGGCGTAAAACGGTCTGAACGCAAATAAAATAATAAGGTATATACAAAAAAATATATATAAAAAAAAGAGTCTAAAACTGGTAATCCCAGCAATGAAATGTATATGTGAAATATAAGTGTTTTTAACTCGATAGCTCTCAGGTAAAAATTCTGGAAAAAAAAAACAACAACCAAAAATAGGTCTTCCTTAATCAGTAGTGATTGGCGAGTTCGTTTAGCGTGCTTGTGGTCCAGGGATTGATTTCAGGCAAGGTAGACGCGATATGTTGGATTAATACACTCCGTTTTCATTTTCTATTCACTAGTTTTATATAGATTCCTTGTTACTAAATATGTATACTTATTTTATGCAATAAACTTATAATTTTATTTTTCATTAATTAATTTATTTAATCCAATATTTAAAACAAATACATAGTAAGCAAAAAAAATGTGTATACAATAGGTACATTTAATATAATTTCCTTTTTATTTGTGGATGTAGCCACTCCTCTGGCCCACAGGCACGTTCCGGAGTGTTAGTGTATTATTTACTTAATACGCAATAGTACATACATCAACATCAATTGTTGTGTAAAAATTAAAAAAGATTCTAAAACATACCTTCATTCATGAAATGAGAGAGAATTTTCAAGAAATTAAAACTATATTCTGATATATGAAACATATTCCTCAGCTTCCTATCTAGTCTTTTAACAATCCATTTATAGACTAGAGTTTTAAAAACATTGTTTTTCATTTTGCCTACCGATAAGTCCAAAAATGAAAAGTTGTTTAGCTTAGGGGCAAGAAAATTATAGTGCCTTTGTCCATAAGTTGTTTTTTCTTTGGAAGCAAAGTATTGATTTTTGTCCTTGCCCAGTGTCGTAAATTAGTTGTCCGTCATTATGTCTGTCAGGTTTTTGAAGAAAGTGTCTTTAAATTATCTTTATGTATATTTGCCTTATGTCTAGTACTGGAAATTCTGTAAAAAGTCTGTCTGTAGAGTATTGGTAAGGCTTTTTGTGCTTTCATTAATGGGTCTAATGTGGTTTTACTTGTTCCTCCCCATCCTATTATTCCGTAACTGATAATTGATTGTGCTAGAACATTGTAAACAATTATTAAATTAGTTTTGCTTAGAATGTTTCTAATGTTTTAAATAAATATATCATTTTTCTTAGTTTGATTGCTGTCTTATCTACGTGTATGTTCCATCTTAAGTAACTATCAATGTGCAAACCTAAATATTTTGTACTATCGACCTTTTCTAAAGTTTGACAGTCACAGTCACTGTTTCTTGCATTTTTTTGATAAATGTAAAATTATTTTAAAATAAAAATTATTAATAAAATTATTTATAAAATAAAAAAATAGGTAGTTCTGCATTGCTTAATTTCATGGTTCCTATCCTGGCACCTGAAGCGCACGACTAATCATTATTCTGTGCCATATGCACCATTAGGTGTGTATGGGAAAATGATGATGATAAAAAAATCAATTAATAATGACGAACTTTTTTAGTTAATTTTACTTTTCACGGGGTTAAAATAATGTAAATGTGTCTTTGACTTCAGTATCCCTGATACAAAATACGATATATTATCTTTTTTTTATTTTCCCTTCTTTACAAGAAAACCTTTTTTGAATTTCAATATTATTGTATCTGAGAAGAATGATGAATGAGGGTTCAGAGACCAGATGTCGTTACAACACGCGACCGGTTTCGCAATCATAATCATCTTCGGTCCGGCGAACACAGTAAAATGACCATAATACGCGTATTTCAGGGCTTTTAGGGACGAATTTGTCAAACCCCCGATGCCAGATTGCGCATTTTATTCAGTGCCACGCCAGGTGCATGAATGTCGAAGGAGCAAAGGCTTTCTTCAGTAGGTAATAGCATGATTTATGAGTTTTTATTGGTCGGTTGATTTTGAAAAGCCACCGTGAACGATTTTTAATTTTGACATATTTTTCAGACAAATTTCCGATTTTCGATTAAAATATTTTAGAAGAGTATCAATGTTACTCACCCATGTAACCCTCCCTTATCCGGGTGAAATGAAAAATACAGTTATGCGTGTGAAATAGAACCAGACGTGTACCGTGGTTTGACTTTGTGCGAAATGAAGAATTTAAGAGCACGGACCAAGCAACTTTTGGGTGACAACTATTATCAAGCTGAGGCGCCACTGGTTAACTAAGCCTAATTAAATTCACTAATTTGTTGCA
>NW_028279290.1:0-61383 GCF_059751315.1 Micrasema longulum
TCGTGTTCCCGAAATGTTTCTACAATTTATTCACAGTTTATCTGATTTAAATTATTTTTTGACAATTCTTGATGGAATTTCATTGTAATGATGTAATATTTATATACATTTACATATAAGTTATTAATCAAAAATACTTGGTACACTTCCACTCATTTCCACACTTAAGATAATATTTTGATTTCTATAAATCATCCTTACATTGTATAATATTCGCCAGTCTGAAGATGTCCATTAGAGGATGAAAGCGCTAATTGGTCAAACAAATAAGTGGAAGTGTACCAAAGGAAGTGTGCAAAGTTATTTCATTTAAAGTGTTCAAAAAATTTGTTCGTAACTAGTTTTAAAAAACGTGTTTACGTTGTCATTTTTGTGTATGTTTAATTATGATTTGATTATATCACGTATTACGTACTATTATTTTATTTCTTACAAGTTTTTTTTGCTATTTTTTTAGGTTTTATTTCAACATTATTCTAAGAATATGTTTTAACAGCGTTTTTATTTATTCTAATAAAATCTAGTATTTATTTGCAATAAAAAAATGATATTCTTTTTTGCATTCAAATAAGAGTTGTATTAGCATAGCATACTTTCTAGTCTCCCGGTTGATCTATTTCCGCTAAATTCAGTTGTAAGTGTAATTCGGAATTCAGTCGACAACCAGACGCGGGCGGCAGCGCTTGCTGGCGGGATTTTAAAAGGAATGAACACAATTTCTAACTTTATTTTGCATAAATATGCTTTAATTTTATATTTTTTATGTAACATCTTTGAATAAAGATCATTTTTAACACATACCATTGTAAATAATTTGGTATTTTAGCTTACATTTCAAAATATCTCGACTTATGCTTGTGGTCACATTGTGTTACACCACCGGCTGCAAAGGGATTATTCAGCACAGTCTTTTAAGAGTTAATGTAGTTTATATAAGATGGTGTTTTATGTTTCTTATACAATAATGTTTTCTTTTTATTTCGGATGTATTAATTTGTATGGTATTATGTATTGTCAAAAAAATGTTTTTTCTTATGTACGGTCCCAAATGAGTTTCTAATAACTCCTGGGAGTATAATATGTCATTTTTGTATTATATGTTTTATTAATAATAAAAAATAAAAATAAATAAAAAAATGTATTATCTAAACCCGATGACGAATTCATTTTCATTTTCAGTTCCATTGTTGATATTTAAATTTGAATACCAAAACATTAGTTTCATCTCCCACAGCATTTACGCCGCTAGCGAAACAATTTTATGAATATTTTCGCTTTCCCGCGCGTCATTTATTTGCCATTTCGTCCATTATTATAGAGTTCAATTACCTTAATTACGTATTGTCGGTGCATATTAGCACCGGTGGCAATGTGAGACCGGCTTGTATTTTTCCGTACTATGGGACGAAACAATATATTGTACAGCCGCAGCCGGCTTATTTACAACCGACCGACGTGTAAGGCTTATCTTTTTAATTTATTCCATCTCGTGTTGAATACGCTCCCTTCCCACGGAGGCGTAATCACTTTTTGTTTCGTTTTCCCAAAAAAGAGTGAAAAAATAATGATCGCGTTTTTGGTGAAAGTGATTGCCGAATACTCGGCTGTCTTCTAATTCTATCAGAGGTCGCTCCAGCGCGCGGCGGGGGCTCGGGCGTCGCGAAGTGCGACGACGCGAGCGACGGCCGTGTCGAGTGAATACTTATTTTAGCAGTAAAATATGCCGATATCGACTGTAAGCGTTGGCTTACTCGTCAACAGTAGCTCAATCACAAATAACTATCGACGTGCTAATAAGCGACGTGATAACAATTCCTCACCACGGTTGTTAATCGTATTCGCGATCACAATGGGACATCCGTGAACACCTAATATTAAATGTCAAAATATTTACCTTTCAATCACATAATATTTGAATTTCACCGGTGTAAATATTGAAAATATTTCAAAATTGCTATTATATTATATATTATGCTATTTGTTGCATTTTGCCGGCGGTTGGCAAGCCAAATGTCAAGAAAAGCAATCGCCATAGTAATTGTAATTAAATTTTTACTTTTTTGCGCCATATATTGTATTATTTGTTTATATTAAACGCCGATTTTTCGCCAATGAACTGTATTTGTTTACGAGGAAAACAAAAAACAAACCGAAACGAGCGTTAACTTAGACGTTGACTTATGACTGCGATAACTTAAGCGTATTCATTGTGATCGCTCAAATGCTTAGCATGTTTTTAAGCACTTCGATAGTTATTTGTGATTGAGCTACTGGGCACGTGTTTAGAGGAAAATTGGAACAAAATTATGTAGTTCAGTGCTACGAGTAATTGTATACATGTTTTCTTACACGCGGTAAAAATTAGAGCATTTAATTGTACTGCGAAGTTTCTGTAAAATGCTTGAAAATTATAATAAAAATAAACTACTTTAAATGACGTCACAAATCATAGATTTCCAGTGATAGATTTCCGGTTTCCGTAAGCCAACTTACCAAGACATCTAGTGACGTCACGCGCGGAGTAATTTAAAAAATGCCAAATAATACGATACATAAAAATAAATAATGTTATGTTTTGGTTTAATTTTATAGATACATTTTTTTTTAAAACCACTGAGCGTCCTTAGTATCCGTGTCAGGCAGATGAAAAATGTATTTTTTTGTGGTAAATAGAACCTGAATCCCGGACAAGTGCTTTCCATTCAAAATAGTGGAGATAGTATGTCTCGTGTAGTAGTAGGTAGCTGGCGCTTTCGCCTCCATGCTTGAAATTTTTAGCTTTGATTCCTGCCAAGATGGACATGTGGTCGTCCACTTGGAATACGAGTGCAACGCCAACGGATGCGAATAGGGAAATATGTCCCATAGGTGACGATTCCGCCTAGACTTCAATTATTTTAATTTGGTCCCTCCTTCGATCTATTTCACCCTTCTCGATTAACACCCGACCGAAGGTGGTTTTGTTCAGTATGTTCAGTATGACGATATGACGCCACGGGGTCGCGTCTCGTGTTTCCTTCACACCCAAGTAATTCTATTTAGCAGCGACAATCGCAGTCGGTGGTAACACGAATCAGTCTGTCTCGGTTGAATGGGCAAGTAATTTATTGACTTTTGAATAGTAAATTTTCCTTCAATAACAGTTAAAAACAACCGCAAAAAGTAATTTTAGTACTTCCTAAAGAAATTAGCAACGCTGCGCTGTTGCAATGCCGGATTGGATTTTATAATACATGTATGAATGAAAGTCTAGCATGAAGTTCACCTCGCGGGTACTATTGTATTGACGTTATTCGTGGCTGAGGAATTTTACTTCGAATTCTATTGTGTAATATACGAGTATATTTAGCACGTTACATTGATTGGTAATATTGCTACGCAAGAAATTCCGAATTCGATTAAAAATTTTATCAACGTCCTTTGAAATGTAACGGTTTTAAACTAAAATAGTTTAAAAAACGCTATGAACTATTCTAGTTGACGCGTTTCGTCAAAGTAGGTTTTTGAAAGGTTTTATAGAACTGTTTTTAATTTATTTTATACCATATAAAATACAAAACCATGTTTTGCATTGTTGGTGTAAATAATTACGTAAGAACATTCAAATGAGTTAATTAAATTTCTTGGATGAAGCTGTAATGAATGAAATAACATTTTTATTAAATGACACATTTTAAGTCTGACGATGTCGCGAGAGAGATGAAACCGTTTATTAGTTCATTAAAATAAGTGGATTAAAGTGTCGACCTGTCAAAATTATTTTGTGATATTATGGAATTTTTCCATCATGTCATTCCGAAAACTCTAAATAATTTTGTCAGCTTAAATTTTTAATTATACCTGTTGCCTTCAAAATTAAGCACTAATTTTACCTATAGTTCTTAGGATTGTATATTTTTTAATCAAATTACTGAAGTAAATTAAATTGCTGAAGTAAATCAAATTATGAAACTCCCCCTGACTCAGTTTGGGTTTTGCAAATAAACGTTTATCCAATATTTATATTTGAAGCACTAACTTTGTAGTTATTCATTATATAATTTAAATTAAATTAAAGACGCTTTGTTTTTAACAACTTTTTATTTATTTATTTACCGATCGGTTTCTCAGCTACTACGTGCTTCCATATCAAGGCATAATTTAGAAGAAAAAAAATGTAAATCATACCTTGATTTTATTTTAACTTATTCCGTATAATTTTCTCAAGGGCGCAGTACAATAAACATCACACGTCCTGCAGCTACAGAGCGCATAGGCGGTTAGGATTTTAGCGAGAAAACGTCGTAGCTCAGAATCTGGTCAGTAATTAAATAAATTATTCGTGATTTTGATAGATTTATCAAATAAAATCTCCTCGGTTTAGTTTTACTTTATTTAATTTGACTAACGATCGCTTTCGTCTCAGTATACGTCTTCAGAACTGGTAAATTTTTTTTTACAACATTTTCGTTTTTTAGTGTTTCAGAACAGACAACATAAATATAATGACAATTGGTTTGCAAAACGGTTCATTTTCAGGAAAGTTTGTTACTGAAATTGGGATTAAGTTTAGAGTAATAACCTTATAAAGTCGCCCATACGGAGAAAAATCATTGAATGATTATTGACCACGAAGTTAGCTACGGATAACAACAATACAACAAACCGTAGGTACTTGTGTTGAGAATTGCAACCGCTAACCAAAACTGTCCATTACACGTTTGTTGTTAAACTAAAAATCTAATTAAAACCAAACCATTATTATTATTTAATTATCAAAAGCATACAATAATTAACATATAAATTATTTAGTCCTACTGAACTGCATAAAATGCTGTTCGTCAGCAGGTGCTTATAGTTATGTTCTAATATATATATATATATATACATAATCTTATCTCTTAAATTCTATAAACATATAAAAACTCTTATTTCTATGGAAAAAAAGAAAAATTTGTGCATCTAAAATAAACAATTGTCCAAATAAAAAAGAAAAACACAAAAAAAATTCAATATAAAAAACCACATTCTAAAAGCCAGATTCTCAGCAGACGTCTTTATCTTGAGCAAGATAAGTTTTTTGATTTTTTTATATTTAATGGGAGCATATTATACATTTTTGGTATATTGTACTCTAGTGTTCTTTTCCCGTATTTATTATTGAATTTAGGGAGAGCTAGTCCATCTACACTGGTGAACCGAGTATTGTTTACATGCTCCAATTTATTTATATATGCAGACGCTTGCTGAGAAACCAGCTTGGACCATAATAAAGCTCTAGCGGATAAAATATTTAGACATTTAGGATATTGGAATATCGTGTCGCTGACAGTACAATTTTTCTTCAATTAATAATTTGATCATTGAATTTACTAAGTTCTGAACAAAGTTTATGTTTGTATTACTGGAAAAAGCCCATGCGGTTAAAGCGCATTTTATAATTAATTCTGAAAGTGACAAATAAATTATTCTTAAAGTACTTCAGGGACATAATATTTCAATATATACATTTTACCAACTATTGATCCAAGTCTATTACCCAATTTTTGTACATGAGCATCCCATTTGAAATGGCAATCGATAGTTAATCCTAAATATACATACTCACTAGTATTTTCTAATGTATCCCAATTGCGGGGTTGTATAATATTCTGATGGATACAGTGGAAACTATGAGAAATTATACAGGGCTCTATATCAAATTTGGCATTTGGTGATCTAATGTGCATTAATTTGGTCTTCTTAGCATTGATAATCAAACCTACACCATGTGACCATCTTTGCAATTGTATAAAATCATCCTGAAATTGTTTCTCAGCAGTAGCTAAATTATTATATGACATCATAATGTTTAGCATTTATAAACAAATTATTCATAATAGTTACATACAGTATATATAAAGCAAGTTCTATGCAATAGAGCTTAAGGGCTTTTCTAGAGAATTATTACTCTGAGGGATTGAGTAAAATATATTATCTAAAAGGCGGGGAAATAACATATTATGGCAAATACAACATAGTAATTGAGTGGACAGTACATATTTCACAATACCTTGATTTTATGACAGGGACATATACATATAGAGCTGTGACAAATATTTTAAGATGCGTACAAATCAATATCAATATTAAATAATAATTGGTTATAAACAAAATGTTTTAATTTTAACCGAACATTTAAAGTAAATAATGGTTGGAATGAGACTGGGGTTATCCTCACGAGTCAACGCTAATTTTATTCAGTTCGAATTCCATGTTACAAAATATTACATTATAACGATAATATAGTATGATTGCATCTCAGATTTGTCTCTTTCGATACAGAGTTGCCTAGTGAATAAAACACAAATAAAAATTAAATATAAACATACATTATTTAAACGAATTATGCACAAAAAACAAATTGTTTACTTACTTGTACTTAATCATTTTGCCCAAAGCAGAGGAAAATATATTTAACATTGTGTTGTCACGAAATATTATCTACATTTTTTGCGATAATTATGTACCGAGGGATACGAGTATTTTATGAATTTATTATTTTCACGAGTTTCCTTTGACATTGAATTATTTTTAAATGTTATAATGCCTACGCTAAACGTTTTGTGTAAACTAATTTTGTTATGAAGGTAGGTTTCAAGGTCGTTGACGACAAAAAAATATAATTACATATCGTCAGCGATAATAATACCTAACTAAAACACATCATTTTCACTAGAAATACAAGTATTGCTATGTTATGTATCATGTTTTTTATTGCGAAATCGTGAAAAGTGGCGAGTGGACGAAACACTTTGTACTCCGACTCAAATTATTATTCACAGGTAGGTACTGTACATTCAAATATTTAACACTCTCTGTTTTATGCGTGCGTAACGATAACTTTTCATATCAATCATTGTAGTGTGCTTACGTACTAACACAAAGGAAATTCGTATGTTTATTTGGATCACCGACAGGCACTAACACATTAACGTAGTCTTATTAAACATTCGAACGTACTGTCTAAATAAAATATTTTTATCAATTCGTAAGGCATTAGTCATTAGTTAAAAAACATGAAATAATAACAAAAATTTTCAAGGAATTTATTATAAAAAATATATTAAGATTTTTATGTAACTAAAATATAATTACTTTTTGACTTCCAGATTATGCCTTTTAAAATTTAGACTAAACTTAGGGTAAAAGCCCCAATGGTTGGCACTTTAAGCGTATTGATTGAGTCAATATTTATTTATAAATTAAACAATCATCATTTGAATGTAAACAAATTTTTGTTGCATAAACAAAAATGTAAGTTGGTTTTAAACTTTTAGTTGATATTCAGAGGAACTATATTTTTTTAAAGATAAGTATGGATAATTTGAAATATGCTATTTCAAACATTTATTGGCACCTCCAGTTATTAATTGGCACACCAATTTTGTCAGTTATTGGCACCCTTACATTTTAGTGAATATGGAGAAAAATAAAAGACCTGGTATTTTTTATAATTATTGATGGTGCATAGGGCACTGCATGGGAAAATAAATGCAGCGTATTTTGTGCAGATATTAATTACAAATATGCAGAAATGTATTATATTAGTTATCCACAATAATATAAATATATATGATATGTACTCGTAGTGTGTAGTGAGAACAAATACCTGCCGGCATTGTTCGCAGTTCAGCGACAGGTTGGCGGTTCGCTCGTTTGGCGGTGCACAATATACTATACTACAAGTATAAAGCGTATGTATTTATTATGGTGATGTGAAATCAATAAGAATGCGGTTTGTTAAAGCCTTTCTATTTGCTCGCGGATTTTTTCTGCTAGTCTTCGGTCGGCCGGCTTGTACCCGGGTACCTGTTAATCTGTACTCCACCCGGTATACAGACTACACAGTACCCGCCTACTTCATGGCTGCATACTAATAATATATTAGCTCGACGGAGTTTTAATCGACAATGTTAATTTAGTTTTTTTTTTTTTTTAAATTCCGAATGAATATTTGCGTTCTTATGCTTTATTATAGAAATAAAAGACCAGTGAAATTTAATCCACATTTTTTTTAATGAAATACACTGAATTTTATAATAAAGACACCAGTCTCGAAGATGTCGAGAAAACGACGAAAGCGGTCACCGATTATACAAAAATTTTGGATTATTTTTTGACTCGTCTAAATCACGTACTATGAACTTCCACCGAGAATTTTCATCATGGATATTATGGAAAAATGTTTTCAAAAGTAATTTATAAAATCTTTTTTTTAATGTGTACAAAAACGCAACATATTTAGCCTTGACAGTTGTGACGTCAAGATTCGTAACGACGTTCTATTAAAATTTAAACGGTCATAAACAAAGTTCAAAATTTACCCGAATCGTGGCGTGACTCATTACTTGCGTGGCCAATGCAATATACCGTTTACCGTAAGTTGATCAAAATACAATTATCAATTTTGTAAAGAAAACTTTTGAGATATTAGTGGATTTGTTTTTTTTAATAAAAGATAACATCCAGCATTAAAACTTGGTGAAAAAATCTCAAAATTGCCAGTAATTTACTTTGCCAGTTTTCATGTATGCTCACGGTGCTACTAATATTGAGTGTATGTTAACCCACCAACGAAGGTTTTCCTACCGTGGGTATAACTTGCATATAAAATCCAAGTTTGAGGTGAGATTTCTTGCAATAATTACTTCTTAGTCTCGCTCTTAAGCAATCACTGTTTAATGAAATCGACGCACCAAATTATTTGATTAATTCGCGCCGGTAGTTTATAGTGGTAATTTCACTGGTCAGTGGGCTTTCGTGATCATTATGTAAATACTCGAATACGTACCAGCAGATAGCAGTGGCGAGCCGTGATTTATTTTATAGGTAATCTACAAAAAAAATGTTGATTGATTTGTATCTACATATATTTATTTATTTATACTTGTACAATTTATGTATTATTTTTTTATACAGAATAATGTTCCCCTCCCTGGGGTGTCCCGTGCCGAGGGAAACATTTTTTAATAAGTATAATGAAACATGCCTTAAATTAGTTATTTAACATAGTCAACATAATAAGAAATTAAAAACGTAATTAATCTAATTAACCTAATTATCATAACATAATAAACAATATAAACTAAAATAATCATAAAAAATATAACTAATTTATATTGACCAAATTTCATAAACAGTACACACATTCTTTGGAAGTAAATTGAACTCTTTAACCAAGTAATAGTAAGTTGTTTTTGCAGCATCAGGGTGGAGTATCTAGTAACTCTTGTATTTGTGTAATGAGTTATGGAAGTAGAGAATAATGTTTATGTGCGTACAGTAACAAAGCTTTATTGAATGTTACATTAAGATTTACGAATATACCGAGGCAGCTAGTTCTGATTGGGATTATTTGTTTGATCAATGTGTCATTTGCACATCCCCATCCAATTATTCCATGTTCCAAAACCATATGTACCCAATATGTAGTAAGTAATATAATTATAAATGTTTTTTTTCTGTGGTTCTGTGAAAATCAACTTAAACAACTATTATTATTAACCACGCGATGTACGTAGCTTTATTCTATACTATTTTGATACAATACGTGTGCAAAAGTTTATTAAAAATACCACAATGACATTCAACAAATATTTTCATTATGATTTATTTAATTGTCAACGCTGAGCACTGGCCGATTCCTTTTAAAATGAATAATGCCAAAAACGGCCACTGCAAACGCCGCTGTTCTATGTAATACAAAATGTCGGCAACGGCGTCCTATCAAAGAAAAATAGTCCTTTGGAAATAAGAAAGTTTATAATAAATAACAATTATTTTATTTATTTTCCCATAAAAATGGAACTTTATCGAACGTCGAATATAATAGTAAGCTGTGCATATCGCTTATTTAGACGATTCGCCCCTGGTAGATACTCGTAGGTACCCCAGAAGCTTAAGGATACTTCGCCTCATTATTGCGTAGGCGAAGGTTTAAATAGCGCTGATTTTCCGTTTTCACGAGTACCGTTATATTTATTCTGACGATACACTTATTCAAATATTGGCATAATGTAGCGACCGACTGTTCTCGAATATTCCTCCGCTCGTTTTCAAATTTCTCGGAACACTTTTTCGGTCCGTGTAAGTGAAAAATTCAGTATTTTCCGCACGTAATGAGAAATTCTTGGCTGCTTGTATACAAATCGTGAATCGAATAATGTATTTACATTGTGTACTTTCAATACATAAGAGATTCGATTGTGATCTTACCGATTCGGTCAATCACTCGGGAATTCAGGGGTCTATTGCTGCGTTCATACTTCGGCCATTCTCGCTTACTTCTAGATAACCGTGAAAAATCATCGTAATATTTTATGATTATACAGGGCACTGCATTGTTAAATAAAACACAGCGTATTTGGATCATCTGTTACGGGAAGGTAAGGTGATCTGTCTTACGCCTCAGAAATGTTTCAGTGAAAACCCCCGTATAAACAAATATTTCACGTTAGCATTTTGCAGGAATCGAATTTCGGACCTCAAGCGCGCTAGACAAATGCGTACGAGTGTTTCATTAAAAAAAAATACAATTACAAATTTTAAAAACCATCGTTAGAGATTGAGGCAAAAGATAATGATAAATTATTATTTGATTATGTTAACGTTTTGCCTATTAACAAACAGTGTCAGTAAAGATAGTGACCGATCATTTCCTCGACTGCAGTTTTAAATTCAAAGTGACCCACCGGATCGTGACCCGACAAGTATCGGCACAGCAGCTGACGGTGCCTCGACAGAAAAAATACTATGGAGATAAAACAATGGGGAGTGTAGTACCAAAACTGTTTAACTTAACACCTTATGAAAATCGAGAGGAAAAAACTACAATACATTTTTTAAAATCATCAAAAACTTGGTAAAACGAACAAGTGAAAATAAGTCAATATTTTCTTTATTTTTTATTTAACTCAATGTAACCCGCAGACAAGCCTCGGCTTTGCGGGAACAACAATACAATTATGTATACTATTTTATTGTTAAAATAAATAAAATAAAAAATAAGCTATTGATTGATTTGGTGTTTATTTTGTAGAACTCCATATTTAAACTTATAATATAAGAAATCAAACACTGATGTACATGATATAGCTCGTAAGAATATTTTTATTTTGTACGTAAGTACCTTGAATTATATAACTATATAAGGACATTCAATCCATCTTATCTTCACATTCGTTTGAAAATGCCCGAACAAGGCGAAACCATTGTCACGAAATTTTTGTTTTTAAATTTGTAAAAATAAAATGTAGTGTTTGATTTCTTATATTATAAGTTTTAAAAAAGAAAAAAAAGAAGCCTTTGAAAAAAAAATTATAATAACGAACTTTAACAATCTTTTGAGTATGTCCAAATGCTTGCAGACTGGCTGGATTTTCTCCCCGGGAGGTGTTCATATTTAAATTTGTCGCAACAGTGAGGGAACACATTTTCGAGACGTGAATATGGGAGTCTATGCATTTACAGGGCTTATGACCTGTCATTGGCTTTGTTTAAGTGGCCACTTTACACACTGTATAACATTCACCATCTATCACTATGTTTGAACATGCACATTTCCTCAACTCTATCATCCGTTAACTTTTGTGAAGTAAAAGAGCTGAAACCTTTATCATGCGGGTGAGATTCATCCGGCTGAACCAATTCACCTACTAGGCAACGCCTGAAAACAATTTTCCAATTTTTTATACTTCTTCTTTTGCCAGGTAGTTAATTCAACTATGTTTGAGTATGTCCAAATGCTTGCAGACTGGCTGGATGTTCTCCCTAGGGAGTTGTCCATATTTAAATTTGTTGTAACAAAGAGGGGAAACATCTCTGTTGCAACAAATTTCAATAACGAACTTGTTTATTTAATTATCTTTTTACTTAATTACATTGTTTTCACTATTAATATAATCTGCATTTTCGTGCATAACTATTTCTGACGCTGACCACTATTACTTATAATTATTTTTCTATCGACTGATGCTATCTGTAATGGATAATGATGATCGTGTAGCCATTATCAGTATGAATAGCCGCCAGGGGCGAATCGTGTATAGAAGCGATTATGCGCAGCTTACCATTATATTTGACTGACCATAATAATGTTTTATTGTAACTTAATTTACAGAAAAAAAAAAAAATAATTAACATTTATTTTAAATAATTTCCACCGTTTGTATTTTTCTCCTAATATAAATATAAAATTTAATAAAGCGCGCCCAGCGCCTGCGATAAGCCAAGAAACTAGCCGATTATTCCAGCTTATTTTTCATACAAATAAATATACTATAATTTAAATGTATTAACTTCAGTGCTGGTTTTTTCTCCTAAATTAAACTTTCAGATTACACAAATTATTTGAAGATCCTTGATTTGGAAAACAATATTTCAAACATTGTTTCTTAATGACTATTTTTCTTTGAGGTGGTACTTTTGACATACGACCATAATTACTTTCATGCATCATATTGCAGGACATACAGCGCTCCACGCGGCTGTTTTTAGCACTATTAATTAGTAGAACAATTCGGCCAGTTGGCATTTCAATTGAATACCTAATATCGACTGAATTCATAGCGATATTTTTTATTTATTTTTTAAAGTAATGTATAAAATATCAATATAATATATCACGAAGTTACATCGTTTGAGTTGATTTCATGGATGAGAGTTGTTGTATCACACATAACCACAGAAAAATATCAATTTATAGTATATGTTACTTACATTATATTATGTACCTCCTATGGTTTTTTTTATAGCGTACCTGTAAATAAAATCAGCATTCGCCACTGATAGCCGCGGTATGCTGCGCAGTGTGCAATGTGTGCATACGGCTGCGGCCACTCGTGCAACGCACGGTGAGGTTCATACTAATGACTAATGACATGCATCGAAATGGAAACGAACCATTAAAAGTGAAACTTAATTTAAAAATCAATAAAAATTCCAACGGAGGCTCGCGAAGGCGCTGGCGGTGCTCTTTCTCCGTGCTTGGCGTGCTGACTGCCAACTGCGCCGCTGCTTCGTGCTTCGTGCTTTAGGCTTCGTGCGAGAAACCCGCGCGTTAAACTATCCTGGGGGATATCATATCGATATTTGTGTACGAAAATGAATATA
Source organism: Micrasema longulum (assembly GCF_059751315.1). NCBI lineage: Eukaryota > Metazoa > Arthropoda > Insecta > Trichoptera > Brachycentridae > Micrasema > Micrasema longulum. The sequence continues at coordinate 13,132 of NW_028279290.1, forward strand.
TTTGGAAGAACATTTAAAATATATCCATCGGCAACCTATAATTGAACATGTTTAAAAGAAAAAATGTATGCATATTCTGCTTTTCATACAGAAAACTTAAGTTTACTTTGAATATAACATTGAAGATAAATGTTATCTTCCCATTGTAATCGGGGCCCCGGTATGGTATCCTAAATAACAAAGTAGATATACAAGCATCGTGTTTGTTGAGTAGATTGGTAGGTCCTATAACGAAGGTGTGTTGAGCACAGCGCCTATATACAAATTGTTGGCACGTGTGATTGTTTGACCGAAATTATCATGTGTTTGCACAGCGCGCACTGTCGCGCGTCGGGTGACATTTTCCGTCCTGGGCTGGTATTCTGAACGGAATTGCGCGCGAAGAGATCGCTCTGTTAGCATGTATTTAGTACGTAAATACGCGTTAGAAATGCGCTTTTGCGTTCAGAATACCACCGCAGAGAACACTACACAGACACGGGTCACAGCTCACATCATACAAACGCACACCCGGCGCCGGAAATAGTAAATACCCGTATTTAACAATATACATACATAACTCACGTATTTTATAAAGCAAAGCTTAAACATAGGAAACATCCTTATTAAGATGGAATCTAAAAAGTAATTTGAAAGAATATTCCTCGAAAAATATAAAATTATAGTAGGTAAAATATATCATATACAATGAAAATGAAATATATTTTCTATTTACTCGTCTTCTCTACTGAGAAGCTTGCAGACGGGTTCTCTATTGAAATAAAAATAAATTACCAATATATTCAGGATTAACAAATTACAACAGGGATGGAGAACATTTTAGAAAAAGGAATATGGATGTCTAGAGATTTACAGGGCTTATGACCTGTCATTTGCTGTTTTAATTGGTCACTTTACACACTGTGTAACATTCACTATTTTGCCTATATTTGAACATCCATATTTCTTCAATGTTTCCATCTGTTGATTTTAGTGAAGTTAAAGAGCTGAAACTTTTATTTTTGTGAAGAGATTCATCTGATCTAATTATTTCACATACTAGGCAACGCCTGAAAACAATTTTTATTTGTAAACTTATTATTGGACCAATTTTTGTAAATATTTATATGTATTCTGGATTTTTTTAGCGTCATTTTTGTGAAATTCACCTCAAGGGCACTGTCTCGCGGAGATTAACAAATATAATCTTAAAATAATTCGAAGAAATCGACCAAATTTTCCGGCCAAAATTCATCACCCAAAAGAAGGAATAAGTTATTAATAACTATCGAATAATTAATTAATATTCATTGTCATTGAATTATCTTTTTCCTTATTTTTGTTAACCTTTATTTGAAAACTGACTTCTAAAAATAAAAAGAGAAGTCGGTAGCGTTTTTATAATTTACTCAACAATTTCGGGAGCCATTTTCAACAGATTGTAAATAAATCACTATCAGAAAATGGGAATCCGACCGTGGTAGATCGGAGTTGACCCTCGGACCTCTGATAAGTCTGCGATAAGAATCCGCGGAATCCTTTTAAGGTGTTCGATAGAAATTAACGAATTTTATTTATTAAACGCTCTCAGGGTGACGACTAATGACAAAGTGCTAAAAGCAGATTTTATTTCAACAGTCGAGTCGCGGTGATTGGCGCTGCGCTGTATGACGAGATACGCACAAATATGATTAATGGACCACGCTGTACCCGGAGTGTCCGTTACATAGTGTATTATGTATGTACATACAAATGATATACTCGCGTGAGGTAACAGTAGGTAACGCCAGACTAATAATGTCACTAGTGCCTGTGGCGTTGCTTGGCTAAATTTGCTCTCGAGTTGATTCCGTTTGACAATGCGGTTGTGTAAATTCTACCGCCAAAGTACTCACTATACCACACACCAGTGGTGAGAGGTGATTTATTATATAGGTAATCTACAAAAAAAGATAATTAGTACCTACATATATGTAAGAATATAATATGTAAGTAATAATTATAAATGGCATTTTTTTCTGTGAAAATCGACTCAAACAACAATTGAACGTAGTTATGCAGAAAGCAGCCAGTCCACAATTTTGAAAAAATTAGATATTGGTGTTATCAGGCGCAGTGAGATCGATTCTATGTTCTGCTTAAAACAGCCAGACCGCTTTCACATAAAAAACTGTAATAATCACCTACTGAAAATAGTGTCTTTCACAAAAACGGCATTTCTCAATTTGCAAAAAACACAACACTAAAAAAATCTTACGGTACTTTAAAAATTATTAAAACTGGTCAAATCCATAGTAACATTCTTGTTTGTAATATTAAAAAAAACTCATGTATTCATTGTTTATCATTTGTCAAAGTCAAAAACATTCCAATTGTTGTGTAGATTCGATTATTCACTATTTTCATAAAAGTGCTATTATCTCAGTTTCGCTTTTCTATGGCTGGCTGCTTTCTGCATAACTACGTTCAATTATTATTAATCACGCGATATACGTAGCTTTATTCTACACTATTTTAATACAATACTCGTACAAAAGTCAATTAACAAATACCACAATGACATTCAGCAGATATTTCCAACTTTCCATCAAGATGATTTAACTGTCAACAGTGAGCACTGGCCGATTCCTTTTAAAATGAATAATGCCAAAAATGGCTACTGCAAACGCCACATGTCTCATGTGATACATAATAATATTATATTATTACGCTGGAAAGGCTATTTACTTTAAGGGACATCGCAGTTTTAATAACGACAGAACTAATTACATTAAACGCCACGGGACTTAAAATAAAATATTAAAATACGATTTATCCCGTCTATAGAGGACGTTCTGAATGGAGGTATAATATATGATGTAAATATTTTTTCAAGTGGCTCTCCTGTAAAGTTTGCAAAATTTCGCTTTAAGTAAATAGCCTTTCCAGCGTGGATATGTCAACGGTATGCTAATCAACGAAAAATAGTCATTTGGAAATAATGTTCGAAATAGAGAATCTTCAAATAATATTTGTAATCTGCAAGCTTGTTTTAGTATTAAAAAAACGCGAAAAGGTTAAAGACGTAATAAAGACGCTTATCCTCCTAACTCTTATCGATTTCCTTTTGCAGATTTTTACCTAAACTTTCGTTGAAGATTCTGGTTCCATTTCACACGCAGACTTGGCAACAAAGGTTACTATCATAATACTAAAATCCTGACTTGTCTACAAAAATGTGAACATTATTAAAATATTATTGCTTAAACTAACCGGTATAAAATAAGAGTAAAAATGAAAAAGTATTTTCAGGGTTTGCCCAGTAGATCAGTCAACTCACCCCATCAAAACAGATTTCAGCTCTTTTACTTTACAAAAATTAACAGATGGAAGTGTTGAGGAAATGTAGATGTTTAAACATAGGCAGAATGGCGAATGTTTCACAGTCTATAAAGTGGCCTATTAAGCTAGCCGATGACATGTCATAAGCCCCGTAAACACCTAGACTTCGATATTCCCTTCGCAAAAATTTCAATTTTTATTTTACCCTTGGATCGGCCGCATTAAAGACATTTGTTACACGTTTGTGCACAGTCATGCTTTATTTACCTAATTACATTATGTAGTAATGTTTCCAGTGTATATTTAATTACCCACACGCCTTAAACCAAGTTGTAATGCAGTAACTGGATTATCGTGCCCCGTATTCCTCGAGTTTGTCGTGAACTTGTGCCATTTAGCCTAGTTATTATTAAAGAACGTATCATTTTATTTTATTGTTTAACATTTACTAGCAGGCAACATTCGGCGATTCATTTTCATTTTTTTCATTTTCATTTTTTTTTTGCACCACAACAGGCCAGGAGGCCCAATTACAGTGGTGAATTACATTACAAAACAACCAGGCTTGAGAAAAATCACATTTTTAATTTTTTGTGTTCTCACCGGGAATCGAACCCGGAACCTTCCGTGCGTGAGTCAAGCGTCTTGACCACTACACCACGGAGGCCGCCGTAATCGGCCCTCCCGCCTCGTTTTATCAGCCCTATTGAGCTTAAGGGCTTCTCTAGAGAATTATTACCCTGAGGTTTTACGTGATAGGAAGGAATTGTAAAGAAAATTCTTAAACTTGATAATCTTGAACGACTTCAGAATACATGCATAGGGTACATTTTTGGTCTTAGGAAATATGACCACATTTCTGATTATCGTAGGCAACTGAAATGGCTCAAAATTAGACAGCGGAGAGACTATAACTCCCTCTCACTTCTGTTCATTGTACTTCATAGTCCTAACGCTCCTTTAAACCTGCGTGAAAAATTTCAACGCTTATCAGTTCACGGTTTACCTCTTCGTTCTAATTCTCAAGGCACTCTCTTAATACCCATCCACAATTCCTCTTTCTTCTCTAAGTCATATAGTGTCCATGCGGCTCGACCGTGGAATCGTCTCCCATCCACCATCAAAGATCTACAGTATTCTGTTTGAATCACGTCTGAAGAAACATCTCCTTTCTCTTTAATCTCTCCTCCTTTCCTATTTCCTCTTTTTTCCTTTTTCCCATAAAGTAATAGTTTTGATTTAAGGTAAATTATAAACAAATACTTTTATTTCTAATTTAATATATCTAGCATTTTAATCTTTATTTTCTATTGAGGGGAGACCCTTAAGCCCACCATCCACCCGCAGCTGTTATAGAGTCCTAAGGGACTCTCTGTCAGCTGCGCATAGAGGAAAGTTATTATAAATATTCCTAAGGAATACAAACTCTATGCAGATTAAGGAGGGGGGAGGAGGACGTATGGACAGAGGCCAACACGTCGTCCCCACCCCTCAGGATCCCCTCAATGCCTCTGTTTTTTTTTATTCAAAAAAATATGTTAACAAATAATTTACATAAATAAACGTATCCAAATATACAAAAACATTTTCTTACAACTATAGTAACATAACAAACATAACTTACACAAAACATTTATTTTCTATTGAATATGTTCTGTGACTTGAATTATAAAAATAAAACTATTATTTTATTGGTTGGTTGGAAGAAATTGTCATTTGGCAATAAGCCCGCCAATGTACAAATAACATTATGTACTAAAAGTAAAATAAATTTAAAAATTATTTTTTTTTAAATTCTCAAATATCTGAATGTAAAACTGATTACTTTTGGCGACATCGACTAGTTACAAAAGGACTCATCATAACTATTTTTATATATCAAATAAATAAATCTCATCATACTTTTATACGGCTAGTATATTTAGTAAATTTGAATTGAGTTCGATAAAAACCACATGAAAACGTCTTTATCTTCCTACGCGTGAGCTAAAACTATCTACTTATCCATCTGGTAACTCTATTTTTGTACCGCGGATCTCCACCTATAACTATTAATTATATGAAGAACTCCACTGAATAGACGGTGTACCGTTTGTATATATTTAATATAAATTTATTTTTCGCAATTTTCCAAAACATTGCATTTCTAAAATTACTTGCGCTGCAGCAATTTTACCGTGTTTAATTAGTATGTGAATACGACCACAATTCGGTATCCATTCCTTTCGTTTTTTTGGAATGTTGTGTATTTTTAATTCATCGAATCGTCGTATCTCGCTTTTGCGATAATGTTTCCAAGAAACAATTTAGGATAAAAACTCGGGCTTTGCGAAAACCAATTCTTTAAAATAAATATTAAACAAAACTAAGTTAAAGCATTTCTAACAATGTTTTAGCATGTGCATATTTCAACCAAGTGGGAAAATATTTTTGAGAAGGGAATATGGAAGTCTAGGCATTTACAGGGCTTATGACCTGTCATTGGTTGGTTTAAGTGGCCACTTTACATACTGTGTAACATTCACCATTGTGCCCATGTTTGAACACCCACATTTCCTTAACTCTTCCATCTGTTGACTCTGGTTAAGCCGGATGAATCTCACCCACGTGATATAGGTTTCAGCTCTTTTACTTCACAAAAGTCAACAGATGGAAGAGTTGAGGAAATGTGGGTGTTCAAACATGGGCAGAATGGTGAATGTTACACAGAATGTAAAGTTGGTACTTAAACCAGCCAATGACAGGTCATAAGCCCTGTAAATGCCTAGACTTCCATATTCCCTTCTCAAATATGTTTTCCCTCACTGTTGAAATAAATTTAAATTAAAGCATGTTGTTTGGTCACCCCGATACCTCCCAGGCTTTGCACACTGATAACAGAAGGAATCGGTGGACTGTATACAAATTATACTCACTTTTAAATTCTTGCGTTTGTTTATTTTATGAAGAACTTCACTTTTATTATTGCACGGATACCGGTATCGTGTTGATGTTGATAAGACGTATATTTTAGGCTGTTTATGCAGATGCCGGTATATGATAAGGGTTTATCACACTACACACTAGTAACACACTATGTGACTTGCTCAATGCTCACAGGACGGTAGGACAACAACTTTAAATTAGGAAGGATGTAGGTGGGATCATAATATTTACAGTTTTATAATATGAGTTGCAAGTATAAAAATGTAAATTCAGTACTTAACACTTATATGATAGAGTTTAAGAAAAATTTAACGAAATTCACTGTACGTACGGTAAAAATGCGTTTTTCTAGTGAGGAGGACTCTTAAATTAATTTTGTATGATTTTTTTAATTTTGTCATTATCATTCCCCTCTCCGCACTTAAGCGTACCTAGGGCACTGCATTGGTAAACCAAATTAAGCGTATTCAAATAAAAATGTTACATGAAGCTAAGGTGATCAGTCCTACGCTTCAGGAACAATGAAATACTGCAGTTTTAACAGCCTTTTAAATCAATAATCAAGTACATTGCGCAATAATTTGTTTTTTTAATAAAAAGATTAATTGCATTTTGTAAATTTTATTGCAAAATTCTCAAAGAAAATAGGCAAACCAGGCATTACCTCAGTGAAACTAGGCACATTAGATGTAGATTAATAAACGTAGTACTCTTTATAATTGGTACACATATTATTTATATTTTTATGTATTTCTTTACTTTATATTTGTTTTTTATTATATATTATACTATATTATTTATGTTTAAGTAACATGTTTTCTTGGCACATATATATACTTTACATTTGTATAATAACTATTATTAATTTCTTACATTTGATTAGCCAGGCATTAATAGTTAAATAGTTTTAGTTTTTTTTTTGTTATTGTTATATTAGTATAGAACTACTTATGCTTTAAAAGATAAAAAATCTCCATCTTAGAACAGGCTGAGCCATGTTAAATGGAGACTAACTTAAACAGAGAACACTCCGTTTTTATAATCTACTCTCTAGTTTGATAGATTCCCTGTTATTAATTATGTATACTTATTTTATGCAATAAATCTATGAAAGAAATAAATAAAAATATATATTATTCGATGGAAATGTCACAACGAAACCAAAAACATTCAAATGAAACAATTTCGTTTTTAGCCACTGATTTTACCGACCGGTTTAGAAGGTACACGAGCTTCTTTATCGAGGCATAATTTACTAATTAATATTATCCTATTTTATTTTAACTAAATATTCCATTTATATTATAATATCTAGATCCGTACGTTATGTAAGGCTGATATAAACACTATCGACAAAATCAAGAAAGGAGTTGTGCGTTGGTTTGGACATGCAGAGCGAATGAACAGCGAATGAACGGCTAAAAATATTATTATGCGAATGTTGATGGATGCGGAAATAGAGGAAGACCGAGAACGACATGGCATTATCAAATAAAATAAAATTGTACAGGAAGCGAGATCTGTATGCAAGGACAGAGTGATATGGCGTTCTATTATCTCTGCCTACCCTTACGGGGAAACGGCGTGATAGTTTGTTTGTTTTGACCAAATATTAAGTCTAAACATATGGAGCTAATAAGCCTTTTTTGTCGTATTGTTCTTGTAAAGATCGGATCTTTAAAACTTGAGCAGACGTGAACTTAAGGCTAAAAAATATATAAGAAATGTCTATTGCGAAAACATCGAGAGGATTGAGCAAAAAAGAGTATTGTTATAAAATTAGATACATACAGGAAAATACGTTTTTAAATATTTTTCCCAATAACTGTTTTCCTAATGCAGCATGTAATATTGAATAGATTAAGTATCTGCTTGTAACAAGTATTCGTTCTATCTCGCATCTGTCGGAATTTACCGTTTACCATCAACAAAAGGCAGGAAATCAAATGAATCGTATTTACATATAAAATATATAGACTTTTTGTTCGCTCCGAAAACCGCATAGTAATCTGTGTTCTTCTTTAGCCATGCGATGTTAGTTTAGCTTGGCCAGATTTTCAAATGTAAACATTTCGTTTTCGAAGTCGGCAATTTCAATCAGCCGAGTATTTCATCACTCGAATCTTAAAACTCGTTAAAAATTCATTTTTTAATTTTATGTGAATTTTTCAGTATTTTATTAAAAAGTTAATTGTGAATCTAAGTTAAATTTTATCACTTTAAAATTAAAGTAAAAAACTTTGTTTTTAGTAATTTATTATTTATTTAATAACCGACCGGTTTAGGAGCTACACGTGCTCCTTTATCGAAGTATAATAAGGAAATATCACTCCGCGGTCGAAATACTATACAACCCTTTTCTTTTTAACCTGGCCATGCACTAATTTAAATATTTATAACTTCTACAAATGTGTTTTAATGTAATTTCTTTATTGTTTCAGGTTGGGACATTCTTTCATCAGCACAAATATATTAAACTTTTTGAACTGCAGTTTCGTAAGTTTACACTTATTTCAGTTGCGTAACAACATTTTTGGAATTTGTATTTGATATAATATTTGATTAGAAGCTTACATTTTTAGTACAGCGGTTTGACACTCACCGAGACTTTTGATTACGTCTCTTTCTCAGTATCACCCAAGGGGGTCTGGTTTCCTCTGCTGTACTCCAAGACAATTCCATCAGCTCGAATATCGGTGCGTGTTCTTATAGACTCGTTTCCAGTCGTCTTGTATAGCTTTTTAATTCAATTCTTCTTCGTGACGGCGACGTGCATATTTTGAAATATTCATATTAAGTATCAACAATCGCACATTGAAGCAATACAACTTGCAACTATATAGAAACTACGCTTTAATTAGTATTATAAATTAGAAGTACATTGATTACATATAAATTGTATTGGCGGTAAAAAGGCTATGTGTCCAATGCGCCATAAACTAGATTTTGCTGGAAAGTCAATCAAAGAGCATATCTTTTTTTAAATCAATTCGTAACTAATGTAGGTAAGACAGGTTTTACGGTAAGTTATTATTAGGGATATGTAGTGTATACACCAAAAACGGATTTTAATGAAAATCAAACGAAAATTCATTAAAAAATATGTAAAGTTTTTTGAGATATAAATCCGGTGATTTTATAAGCGTCGTACAAGAGGGTTTCTTTATGTAAACGCCAAAGTTTACATCCAATATTCGTTGGTGTCGCTCATACTGAAAAATCTTAGTATGTTCAATTACAGGTTACCGACAAGAGATAAGACAAGATACTTAAAGTTTTCGTACAAATATATCTATGTTTGTACAGAAAGTTACATTTTAATTTATAGAAAATTAAAGATAACTCTTAACTCCCCATTGTAATCGCGGCCCTGGGTTATCTTCAATGAGGAACTTCAGCCCTACGGGTAATTGGATACAAAAAATATTTTCTTGCGCGCGGTAAAAATTAGAGCATTCAATTGTACCGCAAAGTTTCTCGAAAATGTACAAAAAAAATATTTTAACAAAAACGCACTACTTTGAAAGACGTCACTGCTTCGCATGAATTAACCAATGATAAGAGGTCTAAGAAAGATATCCGGTTTGCTCACCGTAAACGGACCAATCGGCAGAGCTGACGATGACTGATATAATAAGCGGAAGAGAACCTCTGACGTCACACGCGGAGTTATTTAATAAAAATACAAAACTTCAATGAAACATAGCGCTGATAATACGATGTATGAAAACTGAAAGAAAATTTTTTAGGCTTAGATTAATAGCAAATAAAATGTTTAGACTTAGTTTAACAGTCTATTAACAAACACAATGTTTAGACTTAGTTTAATAGTATATTAACAAATAAAATGTTCAGACTTAGTTTAATAGTCTATTAACAAATAATATGTTAAGACTTAGTTTAATAGTCTATTAACAAATAAAATGTTCAGACTTAGTTTAATAGTCTATTAACAAATAAAATGTTTAGACTTAGTTTAATAGTATTTTACCAAAAAAATGTTTAGACTTAGTTTAATAGTCTATTAATAAATAAAAAAAAACAAAAAAAAACCACTGAACTTCCCCACTGTCTATAATGTAAGTGTTTTTTTTGCATGAAAAGGCGAAGATTCGGATAAAAAAAAAATGGAAACATCAAATGACAGAATGTCGACGAAGATACGTTAAAGAAGAAGATAACCGTAAACATAACATTGTGATCGCGGTACGTTTGTAATAAGACAACGAGTGTAGTATCGAACATTGAACGTTTGAAGGGATTTTAGGCTAACTAATATAAACATAACTTTACTTCCTGCAACCTAATATAATATAATACATTCCCTTGAAGCGGAATTAGCGTTAATCGCGTTAGTCTAGTTAGGGGGCTTATCCTCCCAACGGCCCATTACACATGTACAGTCCAAATACACACGGCACGGTAAAATTAGAGTGGGATAACATTTATTATATTATTTTATATTCATTTTTAGAAATATTCAACGGCTACCATCGCGTAAAAATCCTGCAATAGGAAATCGAGTTGGGGTTAGCAGGCTTCATGGTGTATTGGTTGTTGCGTTTGTCTGGCATTAAATAAATAAAAATATTTTTTATAATATGGTACAGTAAAAATCAATCTTTTAATAAATATTTTACCATGGTGTGAAATGGGCCAATTCGGGCCGAATTACCTACAACTGCTTACCACACTAGAGCGTGAAGCAAAGGGCGCGCTGGCTTTAGCCAATGTTAAGCCTCGTCATTTTCACTAATGATGTCTTCACGGAAATCGCTCCAAATATCTCTAATCCATAAATAAGATTATAATATATGTGATGTTTTAGTAATATTCAGTTTCAGTACCGACAAAATCGGCGTCTATTACAGCTTTATTATTGCAATAGGAAAAACAGATAATTGGAAAATATAACTTTTTTTTACAATTTTAAATTAAGTAGGTATGAAATACTATCGAATTAAAAAAATATATTTAAAAAAATGTTTTTGAATTCTGGCGAAAACAGTGAATGTCTTGACCGAGTAGAAAAAATTGTGTATCTGGAAAGCATGTTTTCAAGAGATGGAGGAGTAAAAAAAGATGTTGAAAGGAGAGTGAATGCGGGTAACAAAATGAACGGCGCACAGTAATTGCTAATAAAAATATGTCGATAGAAGCTAAACTAGCAGAGCACAACTGAGTTTTAGTCCCAACGCTTATGTATGGAAGTAAAACATGCAACTGGCAGAGGAAGGAAGAAAACCGAGTGAACGCGGTCGAAATGCGATGTCTTAGACGAATGTGTGGGAAATAAATGTATGACAGGGTTACGAATGATGAAATCAGGCGAGTGTAAATCTGAGTCCGGTATAATTAATAAGAAAGAGTCTCGGAGATGGTTTGGTCATGTAGAACGAATGGATGACGAAAGAATGGTAAAACAAGTATATATGGCGACAATGAACGGTGACGTGAGACGAGGACGACCAAGGAAGACGTGGCATGAACCAAAATTTAAAAAGAATTATACTCTTGTGTGGTAAATTTACAAAGTGTTTTATTTTAAATAAATTCAAAATATTTTTCCACAAAGTAAATGCTGAAACAATAAATCATATAATAAAAGTTATTACGTAAATATATTTTTTTATAAATATCTGGGCCGCAAGTATGAACGTAATCTTCATCGGTATATACTGAGACTGTATAAACTTATATCGATATTTACGTACGAAAGTGTGTATATTTGGATGAAGATTCAAATTATCCTTGTCGGTAACCTATAATGGAATTATTGTAGGGAAAAAAAACATATTATGCTTTTCATACAGAAAATTTAATTTTACTTTGAAGATACATTTTAACTCCCATTATAATACGTACCCTGGACCACACGCTTTATAGTAAATAAGTATATGTACCAATGCAGTGCCCTATCCGCCATTATGTGGGGAAAGGGCAAGATGATGATGATGATACAACAAAATGTCTCCTATAAATCGTGATATAACGATCACACCGTTGTTAGTTAAATTTAAACCTTTGGGCATTAGCGCGTCGTGGCGTCTTGTTGAGAGGACAAATGACTATTTGTACGCTTCGTCTGTGGTCTCGTCAGTGGAGATTTGTAGCGGTAACTATTCTGTGATCACTCTGCTCGGTGTTCACTGTTCACCGCTCACCGGCCACTGTTCAGTCGATAAATATGTCATACTATATTAATATGATATAAACTTTTTAGTAATTAAAAAAGAAATGGCCCACGCTCAGACGCTGGAGTATTTGTGGGCATTTTTTCCAATTTATGTTATATAGCTTAATTTTAAGATGTATTTTTCTAAAGTGTATTTTTGTAATTATATTTCTATGTAAATAATATATGTATGGAAAAATAAACAAATAAAAAAAAATATATATATATATATTTATATGCACATGTATAGCTAATGGCCAGAGCCTGTCCGACTTATCTGTGCACAACTGCGCACAGTATTCTACCATTGCTGCGAAACATACAAAAACAATCAAATGATAGTCAAATCGTACTCCAAATTAAATGTTATAGGTCATTGTACAAAATTTACTTTATAAAAAGTGCACATTATAACAAATAAAATATTGAATTTTTCACGTTAATTTTTATTTCTAATGAACTAATGAACTGACGTGCCCAGACATTTTATATTTGTATGCTAAATAGTGGAAAGTAATTAGTAATCAATGTTTTTAAATTATTAATTGTATATTATGGGCACAGCCGAAAAAGCCCTAATAAGTTCATAAATATGCAAACGAGTGTAATTTTGAATAAATAAATAAATGTTTCTAATTTATATTTATGCTTCAATTTTTATTATTATCGGTTTGTTTTCTAATTTTGCATTTATTTTTAATTTTTAATGTTATAATTATTATTTTAATTGTTTAAGCATCATTAAATGAAAATAAAACACTAAAAAATATGGTCCTGCCTAAACACAGGAATTTCATAGCCAATCGGAACCTGACACAATGAACCCCGGTATATTTTAAAACTGTAAAATAAAAAAATATTAAAAAAGAATAATTATATAAATTATTTAGAGGTTTATGCTTTAATTACGTCTATTGTAATATTTATACATCAAAATTAGACCATTAAAAATTATATATATATAATACAACGATATAAAATAATAATAAGTCAATATTATTCATTTTTGAAGATTTTATACATGACATTTATCGCCATAACCTGTAGATTATTGTTATAGTCTAATTCTAAAAAGTGGATTCAATATTTTGAATACGATTAATACGGTTAGTTTTTGTGTTTTAAAAAATCGAACAAGCATACTTATTTCACTGTATGTATTATTTAATTTATAATTACAAAGTTAATCGTACAAAGTTCACTATCGGATAAAATCTTGTTCTTTTTTCATATCGCCATAAACGTCTTATGCGTCACCTGTCGAATATACCGACATGATCGCGTCATAAAATCAATTGATAAAAATTATCGTCATTAAATGTACTGTGTTATCAGCGCAAGTCTCCCTCCACATCTACATATTTAAGTTTCAGGATAAGTTCAAAGAGGACGGTATATAGAATTTGTAGATAGTAATAAAATCATTACGGTTGTCATCGCGACTATATACTATAAATTTAGGTATTTTTATTCATCAATAAAGGGACATTAAATAATAATAAACAGTAAAAAAACAAATGTAACATTTCTTAATTTTTAAAAGTATTTCTCTAAAATCTACAGTCATTGTTAAAAACCTCTGAGTATGTAGTAAGGCGGTACCGCTCTAGAGCCGCCCATACGGACAAATATTATTACAGGATTATCGATCACGTTGGCCATTGTTTACCCGCCCCTAAACCAGGACCTCAATTTTACTGTACTACTTGTATGTCCGCGATTTCAAAGGCAACGTATTATATTTTCATTTTATTGAGACCATATCGAGCCATAATCGGCAGAACAACGTAAGGGACATTTTTGGCGATTTGTGTTTTTAAATGAAAAGTGTTCCTTATTGCCCCCTTGAACAAGTGTTAAAAATATCATAGCTCTATTAAATTCACCTGCCTTATTTAAGGACATTTATTTTCTAAATTTATTGCAACAGAGGGGGAAAACATTATTGAGAAGGAAATATGGATGTCTGGGTATTTACAGGGTTTATGACCTGTCATTGGCTGCGTAACATTCACCATTCTCCCCATGTTTAAGCAACCGCATTTCCTCAACTCTTCCATCTGTTGACTTTTGTGAAGTAAAGGAGCTGAAACCTTTATCATGCGGGTGAGATTCATCCGGCTGAACCAAATTACCTACTACGCAATGCCTGAAAACAATTTTCTAATTTTTATACTTCTTATTTTACCAGGTAGTTAATTCAACAATGTTTGAGTATGCCTAAATGCTTGCAGACTGGCTGGATTTCCTCCATTGGGAGTTATTCATATCTAAATTTATTGCAACAGAGAGGGAAAACATTAATGAGAAGGGAATATGGAAGTTTCGGCATTTACAGGGCTTATGGCTTATTTTTATTTATTGTATTTATTAAAAGAAAACAATAGCTATTATAACAACAAAAAAATACAATATTTACAAATAAACCAAAATTATATGCCAATTATAGTATTCTATGTATTACTCCGCATCATTCCACTCTTAAAAAAAAAAAAAAAGTTGACATTATTTTTAAGCTAAGCAAAACAACGTAACCGACGACAATGTAGGCGGTTTCGCTAGCTCGCACCACTGTCTGAGTTATAGGCAAAACAGCGTTACCGCCACTATCTTAAAAGCGGAAGTTATTTAAACAATTTGGCTGTCATTTCAGTATTGACGGTAACCAACCATTATAAATCCCCTTTACCGAATTAATAAAATGTATATATATGGAACACAAATTAAATAAAACCTTCCCTGCACAATTCACTATCTGTCGCTAACGTTGTTCTGCCGATTCTAGCTCGATATTATTATTAATCGAGAAATCGAGTGCAAGGTAGGCGCGGGCACAGCGGACTATCTGGCTGCTGATGGCATAAGATTGACGTCTTTTGGATGAAGAGAAATTTAGAATATCCAGAACAGGCAGGGTAAGCTTTGAAATTATCAATGGCGTTCCCCACATCTTACCTATGTGAACTAAAGTTGGTTATTTGCGTCTTAGAATAACTAAGATTCGAAAAATTGATAGGCATAGCCTTTTTTCTTGAATTATTGTAGTTTGTTGTAGTAAACCTAGAGCCCTTGCGTTTTACTTTTAGCTTACTTGCGACCGCTACCCATCGGGCGAGGCTTTGCGTCACCCGCGGTTGTCACGCTCCACAGATTGAAAAACACCGCGCTAAAGAATCTCGGTCCCATGTAAAGTCACCTCCGATCAGCTCTATCCTTTCCGCAGCTTTTCCCATTTAGGATTTAGGACCCACAGTGACGAAGAACTTCCCTGTCTTTGCGTTTGTCGTGATAAATGTTTCCTCCCGTCTGTTTGATCGGACACCGTGGGCGAGGGGAGGTAGAGCTAGGGGCAAGGAGGAATACCCATACGCCCAGATTACTATACGAATACATGTCAAATCTACCGCTTACTTCCGGTGCTCGCGAACCAATATGGTGAATGGCGGCTTATTTGTTATTCTAACCGGCACTAACATCCCCCTTTCGACGCTGGCGAGGATATATTTTATTATTTGACAAGAATATCCACAACTTTACAATTTACAGTAATAGGGAAAAATAACTTTTTTTTACAATCTTAAATTTATAAAGGTCTATGAAATACTGTCGAGTAAAACAATTTTTTTTACTACCCATAAAAAATATATTTAAATTTATAATTTTGAATTCCTTCGAAAACAGTCCATTGCATTGGCCACGCAATACCCCGCGATTCGGGAAAATTTAAAGACCGTTTAAATTAAAAAAGAACATCGTCACGAATCTTGGCCAAAAATGTTGCGTTACAGTTGCATTTATCTACTAAGTAAAATTAAGTTTTCTGTATGAAAAGCAGAATATGCATATTTTTTTCTTTTAAACGTGTTCAATTATAGGTCACCGATGAAGATATTATAAAAGTTCATGCAAATATACTCATTTTCATACACAAATATCGATTTTTCTTTATAGACAGTCGAAGATACCTTTGTTAACTTGCCATTGTAATCGGGGTCCAGGACCGGTGGTACTTAGGCGAAAACGGTCGTTGGTTAAATGAAACAAAAAACTTGACCAAGGAATTTATATTAAAGTCATTATAATCATGGAGTTATATCAAGAAATATTTACAAAAACATCAATATTTGATAATACGACGTTTCTAATATATTCCTCACATGCGTGTCGTGATTTTCTGTCTCTTAATTACGAATTGTCGAGGGCAGCGCTAAATTTGCTGAATTCGAGATGCAGTTGGTAAAGAAATAAATAAATGGGGTTAATTGTTATACTGCAGTGCTACAACCTGACTTCATTGTCGTTATAGTATTTCGTTAGACCTTGGTGAAAACGAACGCATTCCTTTTAGGGGTTCAAGTGATTATTGTCTCTCGGCTATATTTATTGTTCTGACTGCACTGTTTTATCGATTCGAGATCTCTGTCTAAAATCGCCAGCACATAACAAAACAAACGACCTCGCATAACTGAGATAAGACCAACATAATATAGAAGTTTTTTTATAGACTTCAAATTTCACCTTTCGTGACATTTACGTAGGTTTTGACGTAGGCTTTGACGAATAAATAATTTACAGTTTATATTTTAAAACTTGGGTTTAAAATTAATCTACAAAATCTAAATAATTATCGGGAATATGTACCTTCGTGTTGTAGCAAAGGTGTGGTAGTGAGTACAGTAGAACTCCAGTCATCCGGATCGCCAAATATCAGGGTCGCTATCAGGAAATTGGGAATCGGGTCGTGGTCCCGTGGCTAGTGTTGCGGACTCACGGATCAGAGGTCCCAGGTTCGAACCCCTATCTACCCTGACTTGATTTCCATTTTCTAATGGTGAGTGATTTACAACTCGTCGAAAATGGCCCTAAAATCGAAATAAAGACCCGCTGCTTGTAAATGAGTTTCTTTATCAAAGTAAATGACTTTGCTGGACATGTTAAAGAAAGTTTTTAATGCGATTCCTATTCGCCGTATTATTTTAAAAGCAATAAAAAGGAGATCTAAGAATAAATTTTACACTTTTTTTAAAAACATAGCTTCAATTTAACAGTTAATCCAATTATACGGATTTATACATATCCGGATGACGCCTGCCACGTCAAATGAGAATTGGTACAGATAATATTATTTGTGATAGTTTTGTTTTGTAAGTTTGAAATTTGGTGCATGTGGAATCGCAATATTTTAAACATGAATTCGTCCTTTTGCTATTTCTTTGTTTTACCTTGACAATTTTTTACTGTTCACTTCTAGAAAAATTTCACTACCATACAAATAATATTAATCATGGTTTATTAACAAAAACGATAATTTCTTTATCTACTACATACACACTTGGGTAATAGATTTCTCTGGATCATGTCTAGTCTGCCTAACTAGGTACAACCTGTTTTAAGGCAGACATTTTTATGCAAAATAAATAATAACAATACTACTTACTAGTTAATTTATTATACAGTTATACAATATTAATTTATATAATTTTTATTTAATAATGTTTTTGAGTAAATTTTCTGATTTTTCTCTACCTAAACAGTTACCGTTTTTTTACAAATTTATTTAATTGAATATGGGTCATGGTTTCGCAATGTTCGGGTAACAAATAAAATATTTTGGGGCCCAGAAACCTGAAATTTCTTCGCCCGAATTCATAGTTTCCGGTAGACCCCATGACCCATCCTCTAGTTTGGCTTCTGGTAGTGTGGGAGTATTTCTTTTGGAATTTGGTAGAATAATTTGCTTTAACAAACATTATTATTCTAAAAATATATAATCGCCTTATATCTAAGATCTCAAATTCCTCAAATAACTTTACGCTGAAGTACCTGAAAGCCCTTTTAAAAATTTTAACTATTGATTTTTTAGCAGATTAAAGGGGTTTTAATATTGATTTATTAATGCCTCCCCATCCTATTATGCCAAAATGGGTTCGCCAATTGACAATACCGTATTTGATTATCGGTCTTGACTTATAACTTATTTAACGAACAATAATTATGACTGGTCCGAGTTATCGGCGCTATCGCCGAATCGAATTCTTCGGTTATCAAAATAATCTAATTATTTGATTTTCGCAATCGATTATACGCATCGCTAGCACACACTCTCGTCCCGAGATAAGATTGAAACCGGTATAATTAAACTAATAAGAAGCGGTGTAACGAGTATCGAGTAACAAGCTCTCCAACCGACGCGGCTCCAGTAGCCAATTATATTAATTTGGACATCAGCTCAGATCCCAGATTCACCTTATACACGGTACATAACATAGTACGTAGCGCGTACAGGTGACGGATTATGGATTAGCCCACATCTTCAACATAGGATTACACATGTAAATCTTTGTATCGTGAATCGTGATAATCACATTATTTTTATTCATAGTAGGTTCGTATCACTATAACACATGCCACGTGTCGGTAGGCGGTGTAATAAAACTTAATTTTTCTTACACTTAAATGTGCATCGATTATAGATGTGAGAATGTGCGTTAACCCTTCCCTTACTGGGCTAAAAAATACGTTTATTACGGTGCTGTGTAGTCATATAATATGCTTGTTTTTATATTTAAATTCTTAAACAATCAAAAGCCCAAATACTTCATCAATAAGATAGTGCTTGATAAAAAATTCCAAAATATATTGCCAGAGATAAGGATTTAAAAAAAAAACAGAATCTCAAAATTGTATTATGTATAAAGGTTTGAAAATGTATGAAGTATGAAGATGCCTGAATGTATGAAGAATGAAAAAAGTTTGTGTGAATTTAAAAATAAATGTTACGTGTACTGTAAAATGATGCAAATGGATATGTAAGTAAAATACGTGTCAATATTAGTTTATATACTATGTATTGTAATATAAGCTAAAAATAAAAATAAACGTGCAAAAATGAGAATATTTCAGTTAAAAAAATGAAATATTCGTAATTTATAATTAGAGTTATCAGATGTGATAATGTGTACTATAGTCCTTTAAAAAAAAGGTTGATTAGAATGACAGCTGTCAAACTAATTTCATTAGTGGTGGGAAATTACTGATCACTGATCAAATCGATTTTTTCAGTTATTTCACGCAATCATAAAACTCTGTTTCCGAAAATTGATATAAAAAACGAAAAAACAAGCCTATTATAGTGTGTTTAGCATAATTGTTCACCAAAACATAAGACATTTATACTTTTTTCATGAACAACATCAAACGAATATTTTTTTATTCGATCAATTTACATTGATTAATTTGTCCCATCTCTAACGTTTTTGCAAAATGATGTAACCTTGTAAGAACGTCGTTAATAATAAAGTTTATTTTAGTTTTTTTTTAGTTTTAAAGCTGATTTTATATATTAATGATGATTTATGTTTCAAGCATTGTAATAAAAAAATTCATTAACACGCCAGATACAAATGATTTTTCGTGTGTCAATATAAATAACTCCTTTGACGTTACTACAAAGTTATGTCGGCACTTTTTCTGACAACTGTCATTCTAATCATGTTACATTTTAAGGACTATACTCGTAGCTACACATCACCGAGAAGGGAGAGTTTATCTGTTCTTTTCCCGATCGCAATTTTTCTTGTTTTTTCATGTAAACAAACACTAGTTCTCTCTTTCTTTTAACTTCCAGTTTTACAATCCACTGTCTACGATCACTGTTTTTGGTAAAATCCTCTAAACCAGTACGAGTTGCGCATTGAACTTAAAAGAAATAGTCTTCGCTACTGGTTTTGTTTGTTTTTTCCAAAAACAGTAATCATAGACAGTGATGTTTTCGCTTTTAATCACCTCATTTATTCTCCTGTAAATTTTCTTAAAATTTGGAATATTAATGAATATGCTGATTTTAATAACATGATTATTCTTTTGTTTATTTATTGCAGACACGTTAACAAAACGTTTTTCGCAACTTACGATAAATCATTTTAGAGTTTTTACGATTTATTTTACAGGGTTTTTTACATTTTGATTTCAGACACTGCATCGTTTATTTGACACTCTGACTCGTCTGGCTAGATCATGCCATGATTATACCTATTGTACATTTAAATAGATACTAAGATTGTTGAGTATCTATTTAAATGTACAATAGGATAGATTAATGCCAATCTATTACGGCTTTCATAAGCCTGTTGACTCTCTTAAAAAAGTATGTTTTTAATTAATATTTTTAAATTTATTGCCCATAATGGTGGGCAGCATATATTTAGAGATAAACCTTGAATTATAACCTGAATATGGTGGAAATTGCTTTGAAACATTTAGCTATTTTACTCGATAAAATAAATAATATGCTAAATTATGCAGCTAAGCGGTTTTGGTGCGTTATGTGATAAAAACAAAAAGCAAAGATATCTGGGTTTAAAGTTTTGAACACGAGTACCTAAAATTATTGATGAAATAACACCTTCATTCGCTCTCAAAATCAGTTTTCTGCTACTTTTTTATGGTGTAGTTGGCTTTATGCGAAACGGCTGTACATAAAAATCTTCATTTACATTTTTAAAAAAGTTTGCGACATAACGCCTTTATCCACTCATGTCTTCAGTTATTTTTAACACAGTTGGGGGGACGTAAATCTCTCCCCGAGGCTTCATCCCGGGCGAGATTAGACCTCCTCCAAGAATGCTCTCTGATCCTGGCTCTATCTGCCCTTTTCTAGTTTATGTTCCCTCCTGTCCTATTCCACTCCTCTAGTTTCCTAAAAAGAAAATAATGAAAGAAAGAGAAATACTAAATACAATAAGAAGCGGAAGCCGGAGTAGTTTGGACATTTTATGTGTGTACGAAATAGTATGCATCAACACAGTGGCGGCTTTCCCTTATGTCCATTGGGTCAATGACCCCCCAAAATTTGCCACCAATCAAAATAATTTACTTAAAATACATTATAAAAAAATTATATAATATAATGCAATTGGGTTAAATAATATTTTTCTAAAAATCATTTATTCAAATACATAAGAACCTATTAATCTTAATATTTTTATAGATGTTGTCTAGAATACTATTTAGCACGTATGCCGTCAAATATTAATGTTATGTCGAATTCGCCAATGCGCGGGTCATTTCTGTAACTGTCCCAACGCTAATGTTTTATCTCTAGATTTTCTCATGAGAAAGAAAGATATGAAACGTCCCGTGCGTACATGAACATCGGAACATTTCGCTCAAAATTAGTTCGAACGCGGGCATTGTCCCAGTAAAGATAACAATATGAAACAAGAAAGATAAGAATAAGATTGAAAATAATAATAATATAACATTGGCATTGGTTTAGACTGGATGAGGTACGATGATAAATGAATTCCCATTTATTTTACATACCTTTTACATATTAACGTAAGTTTATAATATATTTTCTCGTCCCTTTTTACAAGATAAAAATGTGCTTTGTGAATTAATATTTTTTTAATATATTATTTCTTGCACGTGTCCAATTACCTAGTGTTTGTTAAGGTCCTGTTTCGTATGCACTTGACTCGTAAAATTGAAATCCTGTATGTTTTTAGTAATTTGTTTGTGTTTTCAAAGTTAAATGTACTAGCGATTTTTATTTGTGAAATTACGATGACGACAGTTAAGAATTAGGAGTAAAATTTGATTTTAGACGCTTAAGCTAATTAAAACCTTTTTAAGAAACTCCGTGAGCCAAGATAAAGTGCACTCGCTATGATAAGTATTTTATAAATTTGTGTATCATATTGGAAAAATCTATATAGACATAGATATATTCCTGTATTTTTACAAAAAAAATGTGTAAAAATTATTTTGAAATGTACGTGTACCTACCTATTTAGTTAAAAAAAATGATCCCCTCTTCACCCGCCACTGCATCAACGTATCTCCTGGCTGAAAGAAGACTGGAGCTTTAAATCCTTAAGAAGAGGTATAGTACACCGACCGCGACACGAGGATCATGTCGTACGTCCAGTAATTCCAATGTCCGGGGTCTCGGGAGTATGACGTGTGACGGAGTGGCGAGCCCGTTCGCTACTTATACCCGTATGCAGAGACAAAACTTAAGGTGAGGAAAGTACATTCTAATTTCAAATGCAGAGATTAACCCGAAGGTGAAGACAATAGAATGTACCTTCCTCACCTTAAGGTTTGTCTCTGCATACGGGTATTATTCTTGATGCCACCACCTCCGCCGCGCTGTCCACGTCCGGCCGCCGCAGGTCCGCATACCGCCGTACTATAAGCCATCGCGATATTCGAGTCCGCCGCCATCGCCACCGACAAGGCCGGCCGATAACGGCGCAACGGGGAATCTACTCGGACACCGACATTCCGATCTAATTGCCGCGCTACATTCGACATTAATACTATCGATAAGATATTCCGCTCCGTCGAGTTATAACACCTGCAATACACACATAATAACTGGGAACGCGCGTGGGCCCTCAATCGCCTAATCAATCTGTGTGGCCACTCTCGTCCGTTTAGAAAATGAACGAGCATCTAATCAGTATGCGCGTTGACATCGTAATGCTGCCCCCTCGTCGGATACACTACGCGTGTATTGGCCTTGAACAAGGTCTATTATATTTATAAACTCTTCCTGTTTAATTTTTTTCAATACAAGGACGCTCATCCCATAAAAAAAAACAATACATACAGTAAAAAAATGGAACACTTAAGGTTGAACTTGCCAAAAAAGAGTCTGACTCTTGTGTTTGGCAAGTTTACAAAATAATAATATAAAAAAGAAACAACAAATGCAAAACAAAATAATACAATAAAAACAAAATTAAACAATTTTAAAAATTGATAAAATTTAACACATAAAAAAATAAATTAAAACACAAAATTTATCAATTCTTATACACAGGCACATATTATACATCGGTAGTCAGATGGCAGAAGGGACCATCTGTATTTTTTTATGTGTTTTAGTTTTCAAAAGTTTAAATTAATATTTCAGTAAATACACATGGAAAAAAGAAAATAAAAAACAGCATTAGTTAGAATGGTATTTTATCATCAAAAAGTAACTCGAAAATATTTTAGTTTGTGGATTAAAGTCTTGAAATTAAGTCTTATTTCAGCTCTCCTGAACACTTTTGAAAATTACAGGTGGTCCCTTCTGCCATCTGACTACCGACATACATCTTTATTTTCAAAATACTGTTAATGATAAGTATGTCAGGAAGCTTTTCTTCAATTTATCCTTAAATTTTCCAAAGTTTATTTCTTGACGTAGATTTTCTGGTAAATTATTGAAAAACTTCCGTCCTATATAAGTATAATGATGTTTGGCCGCGGTAGTTTTAATTCTCTGTAGAGCGAGGAATCCTATACTTAACCTACCCATAATACGATCCGATAGGAGGCTCTCCTTAACCATACCTATCTTAACATTTTACAACAGATATGAAGAAAATTTAAGAGAAGGTAATATAGAAGTCTAGGCATCTACAGGGCTTATGACCTGTCAATGGCTGGTTTAAGTGGCCACTTTACACACTGTGTAACATTTAATAATAATAATGAGTTTTTACATATTTTTTTTGCACCACAACAGGCCAGGAGGCCTAATTACAGTGGTGAATTACATCACAGAGCACCCAGGCTTGAGAAAAATCACATTTTAATTTTTGTGTTCTCACCGGGAATCGAACCCGGAACCTTCCGTGCGTGAGTCAAGCGTCTTGACCACTACACCACGGAGGCCGCCTTTCATTCACCATTCTGACCATATTTGAACATCTATATTTCTTCAATTCTTTCATCTGTTGATGTTTGTTAAGTTAAAGAGCTGAAACCTTTATTTATGCGGGTGGAATTCATCTAATTGAATTATTTTACCTACATACAAGGCAACGCCTGAAAATTTTATTTTTTCAATTTCTATACTTCTTCATAGGCGCCAGGTGGATTTATCAACAGTATTTGAAATAGATGAAGAACATTTACCCAAAGAGTTGAATCCAGTCCTTGTCTACAAAAATTTGGACAAACTCAAAATATTGTTTAGAATTGATCTAAGTGTTAATGGCACCAATTTATCAAATTACATATTTTTATTAAATATTTCAATTCAAAAGCGCTGTTACAGATTTTCGCAATTTTCTCGAAAATAGGTATAGGGGTGGTTTTGGCCATCTTTGACACTGAGGGCCTCATTTGTGTTTTAAATAAATTTCTTCAAAACACAAATCATAAAAAAACCGCGTTCACTCGGCTTTCATCCTCCCTCTGCCAGTTCCACGTTTTACTTCCATACATAAGTGTTGGGACTAAAACTCTGTTGTGCACTGCCAGTTTAGCTTCGATCAACATATTTTTATTAGCAATTACTGTGCTCAGAGCGCCGTTTATTTTGTTGCCCGCATTCACTCTCCTTTCAACATCCTTTTCTACTATTCCATCTCTTGAAAACATGCTTCCCAGATACACAAATTCTTCTACTTGTTCAAGACATTCGTTGTTTATATTTATTATGCAGTCAGTAAAAATACCATCACTTTTATTTATTTATTTTAAAGAAACAAACAGTCGACAGTGAAATAATAACATAAAAAAAAAATGTTTAAAGACAGGCCAGCAAAGTTACTAAATAAAAGTCAGACATATTATTAAATTGTGTTACAACAAAAGGATGTGTTTATGTGTTTGACTTACTTTCGTTTATCGCCAGTTCGCTCTCCAGGCATGCATCATACATTCTAGAGACTATTTGTTGGAAATCATCCTTGCTGCTTGCTAACAGAACTGCATCATCAGCATACAAGCTTACTGAAAAATTATCTATTTTTGCTCCAATCCCCATACATTATATCTCTTTCATACAGTTGTCCATGCATAGATTAAACAACCATGGTGACATTATTATAAGAAATTGTATTTACCATTGTCAGAATGGCCTGCATAAGTCCGTGAATTAATGAATACATTTCCTTTCTAAAGCGTGTTGTTTTTCAAATATTTTGTCTAGGTAATGTGTTGTTTGTTTGCAGTGCAAAATCGAACATGCAACTCATCGCGTATTTACTATTTACCGACGACACGTGAGTTAGGCGCGAGCATATTGTAACGAGTACACCTGCCCACGCTCGCGTTGTGATGGGTGAAGTGTAGCAATATGGGTTTTACTTTCTATTCTTGAGGTCACGGTTGCGATTCCGGTCTAATTTCATAGCGTTACATAAACACTATTTTCCGATGCATTTGATTGTGTCTTAGGATTTTTATCAGAAAATATTAAAATTACGCGTGGAAAAATAAATGCATGACACACAGAATTAAGAACAGTCCAGAAGGAGCGTAGAATCATATTTGAATACATCGGACTGTGTCCAATAATTCCCCCACTATACCTCACTTTCGCCGCGCGCATTCGTAAAGTCGCCGGGTAATGTTGCTTGATGGGGAAAAAAAATCATAACACAAAAGTAAGGTAAAAAAAAGCAATCTGTTAATTTCTCTAAAATTTTATTGCGCTCGCGGAAACATTGATTGACACAACAGAGTAGATAAGTAATTGGTCATTTAATAAGAGTAATTGAATTAATGAACTTTGAACTTAAAATATAAAACATATTTTATTTGACATTAAACGGATATTTTTATATAATGTTAAATAATATTTGATTTTTTAAAGATAATGTCGTTCAAATATCCCCCACAGCGTTGTTTAATCCGAGGTCCAATTTTCATAAGTTCTTTCATTAGAGGAGCAAAGTAGGGTAAAAAAAATTTACTACCCTGGCAATACTAACGAAATTTCCATTTTGTTTCTTCGACAATCTGACAGAGGGAAAAATAATTCAATTTTTAAGTCATGCATTTGATACTTAAACATTTGTTTGTTAATTACACATGAAATGTGATTGCATCCTGTTTCTTTAAGATCCTAGCTGTATTTCTACACTTTAAAAGGACACAACACGGCATAGTTTAATTCAAATCTGGAGTTGCGTACTGAGCGACTTCTACAAAGAAACTAATGGGTAAAAACGTAAACCTACTCATTTATGAGTAGTTGAGTCGCCTTCTGTTTGATGTGCAAAATTGAAAATGCTTGATGGAACTTCATTGTAATTGATTATGGAAAATAAAAGACGAGTGATACTTTAATCCACATATTTGCAATACCCAGTTACCGGTTTCGTCGCTTTCGCGACATCTTCGAGACTGGAATCTTTATTAAGAAATTCAATATATTTATACAAAACAGAGGTAAGGATAAAGAATTCAAAATTATATGAGAGTAAATTAAATTTAATTATTTTTGTTTTAAGGATTATTAATAAAGCATTTCAGGTTAACTAATGAGTTGATATAATGATATTTATAATGAGTTTAAGTATTGTAAATATATTTTATTTTTAACTTAATAATAAAATTTAAATAAATGCATGACATTGTTGCGAACGATGAAATCAGGCGAGATTGCAAATCTGAGATTAGGTTTGATAAGAAAGCTCAGCAATTATTTTTTCGTTTGTTTATAGACTATCAATCCATGCAAAAATAATATTTTTACGTATCGTATTATCAGCGCTATGATTTCTCAAGTTTTGTGATTTTTAAATCCACTCGCCTGTGACGTCACAAGTTGTCTTCGGTGAGTTCTGCCGATTGTTGTGTTGACTTCCCGCTTACCGGTAATCTACCGGAACACTCATCGGTTACAGAGGAGTTGTTGTATGGCCTGATAAATTTAATAGTGGCTCGAAATAGTATGGTAACGTTTTTATCTCACGGTGGTAACACGGCCATGGGTTCGACGCGGCGCGGCGTATCAAAATGGGAGCACGGAAATAATACCTCCTTAGAAATGGCCCACGGGCGCTGGAATGTGGTCCACGCCACATGGTCACCTCGGCAGAGTGAATGCGGCTCCTGTCATCCCTCTCCTGCCTGCAGGCAGACGGACGTCACATGACGGTCACGGCTCACGCCCGATCGGACGATGTCTTCTCTACCTGTCGAGGAAATTGATAGTGATCACGGCCCCGATTGCAATGGGAAGTACACAGAGTTGATCTTCGACCGTCTATAATGAAAAACCGATCTTTGTGTACGAAAATGAGTATATTTTCATGAATATTTAAAGAATCTTTGTCGGTAACCTATTATTGAACATGTTTAGAAGAAAAAATTGTAGGCATATTCTGCTTTTCACAAAGAAAACTTAATTTTACTTTGTAGATAAAATTGACGATAAATAATAACTTCCGATTGTAATCGGGGCCCAGGCCTCGATTATAAACGCTATCTTCATTTGTACATATCGAGACGGTATTCTTAACTTCTGTACTATCTGTATCTACCTCGGTATGTTCTTCCCATTGTAATCGGGGCCCACATGAGCGTATGCTTTTATTTTAGCATTTCTTCCACACATTCCATTCATTTTCCGATTTTTCTGTCGGGGTTACCCTCCCTTAGCCGGTCGGTTCTGGTTTGGAGGCGCCAGAAACTCGCCTTTCATTCTTTGGTTATCTGCTGTGAACACACAGTTATGAGTTTGATTCCATTGCCCAGTGGTGTTATTATGAATCTTACCCACCCCCTAGAGAGTGATTGATTTGAATTGAGTGATGCATTATAACGTAACCTTTTACTTTAAAATATTTTACATAAAACGTCTAGTCAGGTATTTTATTTTTGTTGTTTTGCTTCTTTATTCTGTTATTTATGCATATTTATTCAAAGTACGCGTACCACAGACCACCCTCAAGGTAGGTGTTATAAAAACACCGTTTTTCTATCGAATCTCAGGCTCCCAGAACGGTGCCGGTGTCGGCGAGGTGACGTGAAATCTGTTCACGTTCGACATTCCGCGGTGAGTTAGCGTTGATGATGTAACGAAATATTATTACTCGAATATGTAGTGTGCTGAGCCGGTATAATATAGCGTGTGGCGGGATGACCCCCGGCGGGCCGCGCCGGCGCAGGTGTCCGTCGGGTCTCGCCCACAATCGCTGACCGGCCGCGGCCACGCGAAATACCGTGCCAATGACCCAGTGTATCAGAAGTTAAGGGTGAACTCCGAAAATACTGTGCTAAATAATCCCTTTGGAGACGGCGCGGCGCTGTAACATCGCGTTACATTAAGCAAAAGACGAAATATTTTTAAATACAGGTTGAGTGAAGCTTTGTTCTTGTAAAATACAATTAAATGAATACCGAACAATACTGGTTGAAGGTAACCGTGATAATTGAAATTAATTTACGTTAAATGTTATAAGTAATTAACAACTTTGATTCGAAGACAATCGGAATCACTGCTGAGCGAGAGTGTCTGAATCAAGTTTTTCAGTCGCTGGTAACGTGCTGCGCTTTTGTGTTGGTAGGCCTGGCACCTAGAGCTGCAAGTGTCAAGTAATGCATGTGCCCATAAGGTATTTGAAAAAGACTTATACATATACGTATATATATATATATATATACATATATATATATATATATATATATATATATATATATACTGTTAAACAATCTATTTTCTACAATTTATAAAAATTATAATGTGTACCGTGCGGCTGAAAGGTTCCTACGATTTTTTTTACCCGGTATTGTTGCTGTCCCGGCCCCACGACGTTACTCTTCTAACATCGCAGCTTGTCCTCGATTATGATGGGAAGATAAAATTTATTTTCAATTTTATCTACAAAGTAAAATTAAGTTTTCTGTTTGAAAAATAGATTATGTTTACAACTTTTTTTCTAAACATGTTCAATTACCGGTTACCGACGAAGATATTTTGAATTTTCTTACAAATATACACTCTTTCGTACATAAATATCGTTATTAGTTTATACCGTCTTAGTATATACCGATGAAGATACCCGTTCATAATCGCGGCTCTGATAGGCTATTGTTAGCCTGAAATAAATCATCCCCACTACAAAATTTACCAAAGCTTACCTATAAAAGATCGTGCACCCGCCATGGAAGGCAGGGTTATTTATCTCAGCTGTCATATCGGTTTCTTATTTGGAACAGTCATGGTACAAGATTTTGCTTTCAAACCGGAAGTTCATATCCTCAGCTATCAGACGGCTTTCTTATTTGGAACAGTCCTGGTACTGGGAGATGGCTCTCAGCACTCCAAAAGGGTTATCCCATGGAGGTTTGACTAAGCTGCATGCAGCCGCTTCCACGCATTTCGGAACAGCTCATGCACCTAGCCAGCTTCCTAAGATTATTCTTGGCGGGAATTCAAGTAAAGAGTTGCATAATACTCATTAGGTAATTAATACGAATGCCCGCTCTTGTTTGAGCCCTTCCGTACTTAACTTGCTAGGTAGTTTTATCAACCATTACTATGAAGGAAGTGCTAGAGCATAATCTTGACACCACATGTTTCTCCCTTTGCCCAAGTCCAGTGTACGATCATAAATATCATCCATCAAGTGTAAACAGAATCCCGGTGATTCTCGACCCGTGAACTCTGCGAATGTCAAATTGTGTTATTAATTATTATTTGTATGTAATAAGCTCATCGCTGTTTTACCGAATTACTGAACTCGAACCTATGTACAAATTGCTTAAATAAAATAAACATTAACGACAATTGTGTTTGCTCTATTAATGTCATTTAGGCTTGTATTTTTTCCCCTTTTTTTCCTGGTTCTTTATGTACAAAACATCCATGCTAATTAAAACAACAATTTAAATTAAATTAAATTAGACAAAAACCTCGTAGAATTAAAACATAGAATAGAATAGGTTTTTCATTGTGTCAGTTGGTTCACCACTCCTGCAATAGGCTCATTTATTCTCACTTTAATGACGATCTGATCGGGAATAAAACTTAAACCAATCGTATCATCCTTCTCAAATGACAATTTAATTTTTATGTTTTACAAGTGCCTACATCATTTCTTATCTCGAATTCAATCTTCCATCAACCGAGTTGTGGCGATGTCCATTTTGTTTGTTGACAGCTCGGAGTCTTACGACGGTCGTCCTTTTATATCTTCACGCTTTTCCGAGTCTTTTTCATTTTAATTCATTTATCATTTTTAAAAACCCATTAGGGGTAATAGGCAAGTCATGGTGTCTTGTCTGATTAGTGCTTTTTAACGTTGATTTTTAATTTGTCTCCAATATAATATTTTAAGTAGTCAGGTAAGCCATTGTACAGTATTTTTTACTGTCCCGCATTTGTCCTTGTTTTTTATATTTTTATTTTATTTATTTATTTATATGTTTCTCTTACAAACTATAATTAAATAATAAAAATAATGTGACCTCACTGGGGTTACCCGTGCCGAGGACACTTAACAATATACTTTTTATGAAATATTTTTACATTTGAGAATAAACAAAGAAGACTAACTAAATAAGCAGAGATAATTAACAAAATATTCAGACAGTTTTAAAAACTAGGTATATATGTACATCTGTATTTTTTATATTACAAAACAAACAATGAAAATAACAAAAACCTAACATAAGCCATACACTTGTGGAGCAGTTGATTCAATATTGGTTTGGGCGAATGAGACAATCCATTTTTCTTCTAACTAGCTCCACTATCCATTTTTTTATAGCCTTTTTAATCATTTTCTCGTTACTAATTGTTTTAATAGATAGTGGAAGTAGGTTATAGATTTTAATTGAATAATACTCAAAATCCCTTTGTCCGAAAGTGGTATTAGTTTGTATTTGTTTAAGTTGTCTTTGTGTCGAGGATCTAGTGAATATATTATTTGTATGTGATGTATTGTAGGGGTTATGTCTTTCATTTGAGTAAGAGTAGTTTTGAATCTGTAAGTGAGTATTGTTTTAGCGTATAATTGTTTTTTTTATTTGGCAAAAAAACAACAGTTTTTACATAAATTGTATACAGAAAATAAGAATGTATGTACGAAAATTGTGAAAACAGTCTATAAAAATTTTCCACAGTGGTGTAAGATATTGATTAAGTACATTATCGGTATCAAAATAAAAGCAATTAACAATTGTTACGCACTTAGAAGTTGCAAATAAAATAAAAATACATTTACTCATATACAGTTATAAAAATAAAGTTTTAATAAACAAGACAAATTTAAATTTAAAGAATAAGAAAAGAAAAAAGTTATATAAAAATAATGTAAAAGGTACAAAAATATAATAATGAACATACGAATACATACATAATTACTGACATCGTAAAACTAAACAGGTGTACTGTCTATAAGGATTTTTCTATATTTCATACAAGAGAGATGAAAATGAAAATGATTTTGGTGTCATGAGTTGTGATTTGTGGAATATTTCTTCAGTAGATGTCTGTATCGGGACTCTTAAGTATTATTTTGGTTGGTAACATTTGTGTGACGGCATTTTTGGTTACTGTTATCTCATCGCCTTTTATGTTTCCCAATGCAGTTTTGTGCACAATTCACTTAGTATCGGGGACTTGTCGTCAATCGCCTCGTGTACCCCCGACCAATTCTCACTGCCTCGCGATTCACGGTAAACCATTACGCTATCATTCGTATTTCAGTATTTGGTAGTACTATAGTACGGGTGGCACGCAACACCGAATAAGGCCCTCGGATGGAGCACATGCACTTTCACATTCCTACTTCCTCCTCTCCTGACCGGTTCTTAATTCTACTCTCCGTGTCGTTTATCAAGGCATTTCCTGTATGCACATATTTAAAGCATTTTTACGAAAGCAGATTGTTATAACGCGTTCTTATGATCTAGAAATGGCTAAAGAGATACTTTAATCGCTTTCTTAATTTCATCATGATTTTTTGTAATAATTATTATATTTTTCAATTTCTATTTATTTATTCAATATGTTTATGTACATTACAAAACACTGTCCTAGTTCTTGTATGTTCAATAGACCATTTTGCAAATTTTACGAAAGACATTTTATTTAATAAAATAAAACAGCTTTTTTTTTAACCACTATTTTTTTTTTTAATTTCCCACCGACCGGTTTCAAAGCAAACGAGCTTTTTCGTCAAGGATTACGTAACTAATGAATTCTTTCCTATTTTATTTTTATCGTGTTTACTAAATACTACACGTAGAGCCAATAAATCAAGTGTTTTTTTCTTGAATTTTTTTGGTAATTTATATAATTATTTTCGAAGCTAGACATTAGTGGACTAAAAGAAATATTGTTTATTTGGTTATTAATTATTGTTTTCTTATTATGAATCGCTTTTTTTAATTTCTAAGATTTCTAAGTTGTCTAATTTTAATATTTTATTTTCAACATGAAGTACTTTTAATATTTACACGAAGTACTAAAAACATTTTATTTTCAACATAAAGTACATTTTATTTGTTTTTAAAGTAAAATCAGTAAGCGAATATTGGCATTAAAAAAATGCTGAAAATACTATTTTATTTTGAAAATACTATTTGAAAAATTCATAATTCTTTAGCTACATGGACGCGTAATAAGATAATGAACATATTAGCATTCATAATTCATTTTTTTAAAATGGTCTATTGAACATACAAGAACTAGCTCAGCGAAATATATATTTAAAATAATAGAAAAAAAAAGTATCAATACTATTCAAATGTGATAAAAATGGTCAAATCAAAATACCAAGTAATTAGAGTAAAAGGAAGCTATCCCCTCTGAAATTTCTTTCTGTAACACGAAAGATGTCGATATCCGAAGAGATACGGTTGGGTAAAGACATTTCTCTTTCTGCTGGCTATATTTTTGTCAATTTGAGTTTATATGATAGCAATAACGCCGTGTTAGTGCTATTTTAAAACTTAATTTACAGCCGATTTTAAGTTGGTGTATCATGAAAACGGCGTTGTATAAATTGACCGTTATATTTGTTTTTATCTGCTCCGTTTTTTCGTTCTCAAACCGTTGATTTTATGATGAATTATGTTGAAATGCATAATTATTTTCCGATAATTAAGCTCGAGTACGTAATTCGGAGGTGAGTGTTCCCATTAAGTGATGACATTGCCCCACATACCTATATCTACGTTGCGGTGTGAGTAAAAGTGACACAAGGCGTTTATTTTTATAACGATGTGCGGTTAAGATGGGTGCTAAGCATAAAAAAGCATTTATCGATATTATTCCTGGCCGATTATCTTTCTTTCCCATCCTTTCCTTGACCCATCCTTACGGTACCTACCTAATGTCAACATAGAAGATTTACGAAAATATAACATTTGGATTTAGAACATTATAATCAACATTTTGGCATTACATCACATTGCATAGAATTCTTAGAATCGTCGCGCGTCGTTGAGAAAGTTATTAATCATAAATCGTTAAATATTATAATTATATTTATTTATTTATACTTTTAATGAAACATGCCTCAAATTAGTTTTTTTAACATAGTTAACATGATAAAAAAATCAAAACGTAATTAATCTAATAACCTAATTATTATCGTAAACATAATAATCAAAATAAACTTAAATAATCATAAAAAACAAAGAAAATAATAAGTACAGTCAGGAATACAATATATTTAAGAAGTGGAAAGTTGCATTTATAATTTTTCTTTGTGTAGCACTGATTAAAACACCGTTCATATATTTTTTTGTAATTAATATATGCTATCATAAAAAAATAAAAATAAACAAACTATTGTAAGACGTCGCTCACCGTTATGTACACAAGAATTGGTTTTTTATTTTAGGCAATGGGAAACGTTAATGTGTATATATATATATATATATGTATTTTATTAATGTAAAAATTGTATTTAGTAGTAATAATGTATACTTATATTTGTTATCTTCATATGATTAAAAAATAAATTTAAAAATTTTATAAACCCAATAAATTCAGATTGACTTGTAGACAATATTTCAAAATCAGGAAACAATTTTATATCTATTTGGCTTGATCCACTCATCGATCCGTGCGCAACCCACCTCCACTATCCATTTCCTAATAGCAATTTTATATTGTGAGTACTTACTAATCGTCCTTATGGACAATGAAAGTAGATTGTACACTTTAACCGAGTAGTAGTAAGTTGTTTTTGCAGCATCAGGGTGGAGTATCTAGTAACTCTTGTATTTGTGTAATGAGTTATGGAAGTAGAGAATAATGTTTGTGTGCGTACATTAATAGAGCATTTACATAAAGTTGTTTTACAGATGTAACATTATTTACGAATATACCGAGGGAGCTAGTTTTTATTGGAACTCTAAGATAATTTTTATTAAAGCTTTTTGTGCAATGATTATTTGTTTGATCAATGTGTCATTTGCACATCCCACCCAATTATTCCATATTCCAAAACTGATTGCGTAATATAACTTTACAAGTTCTTTTAGACTAATTATATTTCTTATAGTTTTAAAGAAGAAAATTCGTTTTTTCAATTTATTTTTTACGTGTTAGATTTATTAAACTTTCATTATCCAGCGCATTTACACTCGTGTATCGTTTTTTTTTTTCGAAATAATTCTTAATACACAAATTGTTACGCACACGTAAAGCTGGGGTTATCAAAGATTTGAGTGGACCAAATATACGAAACCATCAGACTCAACTGCCCCGAGAGAGGACCCCGCGTGACCCGGCGGACAGCGGGCAGCGGGCAGCGAGTAGCGATCCTATCACCCATCCCATGTCATGTGTGTGTAGCCCATTACAATGATTTTCGTATTCATTTAACTTGACACGCGTTAACTCTGGCGCCGACACGTGATGCGCGTTTTAAGGTAACAATCGCTCTATAATTACTTACCTATACCTGTATACAGTGTATACACGTATGTATACACGGTGTTTCAGGGTCAGACCACTATGGAATTAGAGGTTCTGCATTAAATCTTCTTTCTTCATACTTAAGTGATAGAATCCAGAGGATGGATGTAGCTGGTACACGATCTCAAGGATCAACTGTCACAATGGGTGTACCACAAGGTTCCATATTAGGACCTTTTCTTATTCATCGTCTAAATTAATGACTTACCTCATCTGGTAAATAAAAATCAGGAGATCGTATTATTTGCAGATGATAAATCGATTCTCTTCAAAGTAAAACGACACCAATCGGCCATTGACGACATAAACAATGCTCTCTCCATAGTGTGGAATTGGTTAATTTCCAAAAATTTATTATTAAACGATAAAAAGGCTCAATGTCAACCAACAACTGACACTTTATGTAAAATTTCAAGAAAGAACTGGATCCTCTGGATACCACCGTATTTTT
Organism: Micrasema longulum; assembly: GCF_059751315.1. NCBI lineage: Eukaryota > Metazoa > Arthropoda > Insecta > Trichoptera > Brachycentridae > Micrasema > Micrasema longulum. Next base: position 48,658 of record NW_028279290.1, read on the forward strand.
AGATATAAAATTAGATTCTAAGCTTCCATGGGGTCCCACATATAGCTAATTTATTGAACAGACTTAGTTCTGCAGCCTACCCTACGTTGTTAAAAAGATTCTACGTCTGACTAATGTAGAAAAAGCTAGATTAGGAGATAAAAAAATGAGTTTTTTCAAAATTCACCATGAGAAATGTTCTTCTGAAGTTTCGCGGTCTGGCCCCGAAATACTGTGTATGATAATGGCTGGCAGCAGGGGGACGAGGGACCATGTAAGCCGCTTGTGATTTTGAAATAATTTATTGTCACGCACTTTACGGCCATCACTGACCCACTCTAAGCACTCATAAACCCTCCACTAACGTACCTATAGTGTAGACTACTTTTTACCGGCACACCCTACTCCAGCGATGGGTAACCTATGACACGCGCGTGTCAAAGGTGACCTGCCAAGACATTTTGCGTGACACGAAATGGAGCTCGTGAATTTAAAGTACCTGTACATTGTGAACTTGTTACATGTCCAGAGCTGGTATTCTGAACGGTTTTATAGATAGGTATAGCGCGTATTAAGTTCGTAAATACGCCTCATACCACGCTATAAAACCGTACATAATACCAGTCCAGGACCTCGATTATGATGGGAAGATAAAATTTATCTTCAATTTTATCTACAAAGTAAAAATAAGTTTTCTGTATTAAAAATAGAATATGTTTACATTTTTTTTTCTAAACAAGTTCAATAACCGGTTGCCGACGAAGTTATTTTGATTTTTTATAAAAATTACACACAATTTCGCACATAAATATCGATATTAGTTTATACCGTCTCCGTATATATCGATGAAGATAGCCGTTCATAATCGCGGCCCAGGGGTGCTATTCTGAATCTTCTCTATTGGTTAATTTTTTGGCTTTTTATTTGTTGCATGCGACTACGCTTTACTTCATATATGGCTATACTGATGATTAAACGTCAAATGAATACGAACGCGTGAAACCAAACATGATAACTTTCATTTATAACATTGCAAACTTAAGCATTACCAAAACACTTAATTATGTTGGATTGCACAAACCGTATTAGTTTTTTTTTCCGTTTTGTTTTTACAGTTTTTTTTACATAATTTGATTAAAAAAATAATAATCCCCAAATTAACCACTCTCTAGGGGAGGGGGTAGAGAAGCATCAAAGTAGCACCCCTGGGCTGGTATTTTGAACGGAATTTCGCGCGAAGAGGTCGCTCTGTTAGCGTGTATTTAGTACGTAAATACGCGTTAATGTGTTGTAAAATGCGTTTTCTACGCGCGCTTTTGTGTTCAGAATACCACCTCTAGGTTGCTATTCTGAACGGGTTTATAGCGCGTATTTAGTACGTAAATACTCTGCTATACCGCGCTATAAGTGTTCATAATACCAGCCCTGATGATTGATAAAATTCACAACCATATAAAAAGGTTAAATAAAAATTGACATTCTACTCGTTCAGTTATCTAGTGAAAATATTTACGCTTTTCATCGAATCAATAACAATTTGGTACGCGTATTGTATGAATTATTTTATAGGTCCGTTCTTAATCGATACTATTTACACATTAAGCTGATACTTGTTATTCTCCTTCATATTTTATTTAAGCTGCTAACTACGATCGATCGAATTTTGCCAGTAAGACGCATGATATCAAAAAGTATTCTAAAGATGGTGAATGGTAATTATATTTATTTATTCGTGCATTTCATAATATATACAGTTTTTTGTTCATTTTGCCCAGCTGTATGAAACAGTAATTATGATTTTCTCGTTGTATTACTGTATAATGTTTTATTATTTAATTTTGTTTTTTACATTTATTCTTGAATTCTACTGAATATGCTGTATATTTTTTTGAAATATAAATCTTGGGTATAAGAAAATAAATGTTTTTTTTTTTTTTTTTTAATATTAAGCCAAATATGTTAGTTTTATAAATTTTTGTAAAAGGCAGATTTGCCGTTTATGTTAATAAAATTTAAAAAATATATAGTGCAAATTATCTTCAGTCCCCTTTTCGCACCCAGCGGTGCGTAGGGCACCGCACTGGTAAACCAAATGCAGAGTGTTTCGACCATCCGATACACGAAGGCAAGGTGATCAGTCTTACGCTTCAGGCGCCAGTCCAGAACAATGAATTTAAACAGAAATATTTTACGTTCACCTTGCCAGGAATCGAACCCAAGACCTCAAGAATGGTAGGTAAATGCGCCAACCATTTCGCAATTAGGCGGACTTATTTCCACTCGATTTCCATGTTTAGGATTTTTACCTAAGAGCGGCCATCGATTCGAAAACTCTCGTCCAAATTCGTCCGTTTTACTTAAATTACTAATTCAAAAAGTTAACATAAAAATTATTTATTTATAGAATCACTTTGTAAAGCGCCCCCGAGGTATTATCTTACGAAAATGGCGCTGTATAAGTTATTCATAATAATAATAACCGGGTTGTGGTCCCGTGGTAGTATTGTGGACTCACGGACTAAAGGTCCGAGGCTCAAATTCCACTCTACCACAACTCGATTTCCATTTTTCCAGCATAGGTTATTTACGACTTTTAGGAAATGGTCCAAAAAAATTTAATATTTGAGTAAATAATAAGAACTCAAGTATTTATCTTCTTTTTTTTTCCAAATTTTCTTTTTGAGGGCCATTTTTTAAGAGTTGTAAATAACTCACTATAAGAAAATGGGAATCAAGTTGGGGTAGAGTGGGATTCCTTTGGTCCGTGAGTCCGAGACACTAGCCACTGAACCACAATCCGATTTAAATATATATTTTTTTATAGTCCTGTGTTGATATCTACTTGGTTACGTTGACTTTAAACGTATTTAGGCTGTTTGTGGTTTTCAAAGAACTGTCCAACTGACTATACACTCTCGGTGTAATAAGACTATATTGCCTTTGGGCGTTCTTGCAGCAGGCGTTACATAATTTTCAGCCAGGGCAATTTTTTTTTTGCTGGGTTCCTCTGTTCACTAGTTTTAGTTCTGTGAAACGGGCGAAGAGCTGACTTCACAAACAACCGCTTGACACAATACGTTTTGTTCCGCAAATAGTAAGGTGCAGGTGATCATATCTCCTTTTTAAAAACCTGTAAGGGACAAACGCCTCGGACAACATTGATCATTGGCATTAAAACTGTGTAGTTAGTATTCAATTAGTTCCCATGGTCGGTATCATCAATCAATACTGCGTACGGTATGTCTGTAAATTAGTACCCTAAAAACTGACTGGAATTTCATAGGCATCGTTAAGGTTTGATTTACGGATAGGCTAGACGCGCATACCGCATTGAATACCTACATCGTACGACGTAGGTCACACAGGTCTGCCAGGTGGGCATTTTATACGGTTTATCGTTATTGTTTTGTTTTTTCTTTGGACCACAACAGGCCGGGGGCCCAACCACAGTGGCGAATTACAACACAGAACACCCAGGCTTGAAAAAATCACATACGATTTTTGTATTCTCACCGGAAATCGAACCTGGAACCTTCCGTGCGCGAGTCAAGTGCTCTAACCATTATTTATTTGTTTATTTATTTAAAAAAATCCTGGACAGGGAAATTGGGTGGAGAAAAGTCCGCCTCGTCCTATAGCGGTTGGCGCTTTCGCCTACCTCGTTTAAAGTCCCGGGTTCGATTCCTGGGAGGATCGGCATGAAACATAATATATAAGGTGGTTTTATTATGAAATATTTCAGTATCAAGTTTATTTGTAGCTGCTCGTCAAAATATTAGCAGAAGTAAGCGACCATTTGTTTTTTGTTGATGTCTCTTTCTAAAAATGTTCTTATTTTTTTAAATATGCTAATATGTCTTCTTGCCCATACTGATCATCATGGTTTCGGATGTGACAGGGTTCAAAGATCACCTGTATATATATTTCTTCTTTTTCGCGATAATATGCTTGCTTGATTAGTTCACTTACATTTTTCTCTCTTGCTTACTTTTACTTACTTTTACATACTTTATTTGCTTTACCGAATTTATTTAATCGACTTATATCGTTGCATTGTTTGTTTATATGCTTACAGATTTTTCTTGTTCACCTCCACCATTACAAAAAAAAATACTTTGTATATCTTTTTTATATATCTTTTTCAATTTTTCTAACTAATTTCACATATTTTTTTCTGTATAATTTGTGTTTTATTCTTAAGTATGTTAGCATGTATTTTATTATTTTTATAAATGCCCCTCGGGCGTTAATGACCAAAATAAATACATAAATATATTTTGTCAAAGGAGCCCTGTGTCTCTGGGTGGGTATGAACTGAACTCATATTTTTGTAACTGTCCTTTCCTATCGAAGGGAAGTTATGTTGCTTATAAAATGTATTCGAGTTATAATATTTACATTCGTCGGCCTCGTGGTGTAGTGATCAGCGCATTTGCCTACCACGCGAGAGGTGTCAGGTTCGATTCCCGACATTAAATATTTATTTTAAAAGGTGTATTTACACTAGAATATTTCCTAGTCCCTAGACTGGCACCTGAAACGTAAGACTGAACATCAGAGCGATTGACATTGAAAAGCTACCCGATTAAAAAAAAAAAAAAGTTTTTTTTGTGTAAGAGAAACCGATATGAAGAATACCTTTAGTCTTTAAAATGGTTTTTGGGTATGTATTTTCACCGTAAAGTTTTCTTTCCCTGGACTGGAAAGCGAAGCGTAAGATTGATCACCTTACTTTTTGTCACAGATCTCTGTTACTTTACCAATGCAGTCCCCGAATGCATCAATAAGTGCTGATAAACGCGATGATAATGATGGTTATAACATAAATATGGAGTCGTTTACAAAACGTTTAACTGGCGGAGTTACTCGCACCGACTCGACTGTACAAGGAGGGAGACGTAACTTGAACCTGGTATTATGAGCTAATCTACCTGTCACGCTTAATGCCATACATAGTATCCCGTTATATCTGACGGAACGTGTGTGTGGAAGGTAGGAAATATTGGATGAAAGAAGATAATAATGCATGCCTAATTCTGTGTATCTATAATACGAGTACTTACTGTGCGGTCGGTGCTGTTGTATCGGCCTATACAATATTTCATTATAAATACCCGTAACAATAAACTGCATATTAAATATTATGCCCATCACGCATTGTGTTCGATAACAATACAGATCTAATGGCTTCCTAAAATAATTTTAAGGCTTTTAAATAGTGACCGACCGTAACTTAATTTTCAGAAGAAATTGAAACCGTAACTTATTTAACTTAAAAGTCACTTCAAAACGCTTAAAACTAGGCGATTTTTTTGCTAAACCTTTCGAGTACACAATGAAATAAAAGGCATAAATTTAATGCTTAAATTAGTTCAATTCAAATTGTAAATGGCATTTTCTCGTTAAGAATCACGCTTCAACCAGGTATTCTTATTATTTTTCTTTAAAAACCGAAATACGTCACGTAGTGTTGTTCATGTACGAGGGCTTATCAAAAATATATTTAATTATTTTTTATAGCAGCAACTGCTGACGCTTTGTCCACTTGAAGTCATAAGTCCGATTGTCTGATCCGTTGAGATAGTCAGTGCCAAGTTTGAACAAGTTATGACACTATTCCCGACATTGAGAGAGCCACGACGAAGCAGTTGAAAGCCCTCCCGAAAGAAGCCTTCTACAAATGCTTCCAATCATGGAAGGACGTTGGAATAAGTGCATGGCTAGCCAAGGAGAGTACTTTGAAGAAGATCAAATCAAATTTGATGCAAGCTTATTACTCTGTTCATACTAAAATTACTCACCATATTTTTTAAATCAGTCTGCGTATATATGTAAAGGGCATCGTTACATTTCCAATTACCTACATTTTACCTACAAGAAAACACTCGAATACCTCATGTTAACCCAGTCGGTAAATTGAACTCTGGAACTCGTCTACGGTGCTAGACTAAAAACAGACATTGAATTAAATTATCTGGAGAATAATTTATTACGGATTCATGTCTGTTGACGCCTGATTGCTTGTTACTCTGAAACCGCAGAAAGTAATAAAAAGTGGAATCTAATATGATGTGGATATTTAGATATTTAGCTGTTACAATCTCTGCTTCGCTTGTTGACGGTTTGTGGTTAGTTCAGCGTCTTGAGATGCTTCTTCGACTTCGAAATTATTCAAAAATAGCGTGTCTAGTATTTTTATGTAGCACTTAAATTTCTATGCGGGTAACACGAGTTAGGTCTTTCTTTATTTTAAGATTACTTTTTCTTTGATCTTAGGTTTTCTAATACAGTGACCTTGAAATGTGTATAAAAACCAGAGACCAATCACAGAGGCTATAACTGCATAAAACACCCAGGGGTTAGATAAATAAATTTTAAAAATCGGCTTGTGGTCCTGTGGCTAGGTCTCGGACTCACGGACCAAAGGTCTGTGGTTCGAATCCCACTCTACCCCAACTTGATTCCGATTTTCTAATAGAGAGTTATTTACAACACGTTGAAAATGGCCCTCAAAATTAAATATTTGGGTAAATCATAAGAACGCAAATATTCCTTTTTAAAATATAAAAAAATACCTTTATCTTTAGCAATAAAGGCAATTTAAGAAAACTAATTAAGCTTTGACATATGTACCTAATATAGAGGAGATGAACTTAAAACAGGGATTTTTAACGCGTTATTGTTTAGGCTTGATGAAAACGTTTGAAATGGGTATTTTATTGCTATTTATGAGCTTAGTGCTCTTAAACAGTGTAATGGATTTTAATAATTTTACTCTATGAATCTCGAAATCTGTTTCGAATGGCTTAAACTGTTTCTTACTAACATCAATACTGAAGTATTAAAACGCAACTTATTAATTTATGTATATTTTTGTTGCAGGTTGGCATTTTTTCATCAAACACTTTCAAACCTCACCATAAATCTGAATTTTCGTAAGTTTGGCTTTTTTTCACTATTTATTCATACATGGGGTTTACCAATAAGAACGATAGGATTGATTTAAAATTGAAAATAAAACACGATAAATTCGATCAAAAAAGTTGCGGAATGGTTTTATTAGATGTGTTATGCAATATATGATTTTAACAAAATATCGTTTCAATGGGGCCACTACGGCTTATCTCGCACTGATTATAATCCGGTGACGCCAATTTTCGATGACTCTGTGCAGCATTTCGGATGGTTTGGCGTCCATGGTGCGGCGAATGTTGGCTTCGAGCTCAAGAGTCCCGGGTTTGTTGGTGAAATCCTGTGATTTAACATGATGGTGGATGGGAGATGATTTCACAGTCGAGCCGCATGGACACTATATGAGTTAGAGAAGAAAGAGGAATTGTGAATAGGTATTAAGTGCCTTGAGAATTAGAACGAAGAGGTAAACCAAGACTGATAAGCGTTGAAATTTTTCACGGAGGTATATAGGAGCGTTAGGACTATGAAGTACATTGAACAGAAGTGAGAGGGAGTGAAAATCTCTCCGCTGTCAATGGGAATGAAAAAATAATGATGCCACGTACCATAATCCAGACCAGACATCGAGTTTTTCCGGATGCAATGGAGCTTCATCAATCACTTGAGAGTTTGACTCACACCAAAAGCGGCAATTTTGCTTGTTGACGTATTCGTTTAAAGCCTCTTCTGAGAAGATGATTTTCCGATGAATTTTTTTCCGGCATTTCCTTCCATCTTCTCTGGGCCCAAACAGCGAACTCTCGACGCGAACGATGGTCAGTTGAGTTCTTGTGCCAATATTATCTTATACGGATGCAGGCCCAAGTTCCATCGCATAATTAGCCGCGTAGTCATTTCGCCGTAGTCAGTTCGCCACTCTAACGAACGGCTCGAAATGGAAACATTATCGTTTTCTGTCACACTTGCTCGAACAGCGACTGTATTTTTTCACCACGGAAATCGTGTCGGTGGCTTATTATCGTGGAGTAAATTTAGTCTCTAACTTTTGAATTATTCGACGAATAGAGAGCTCAGATGGAGCAGAATGACAGCCATATTTTGAAAGAAATGTTTTTTGAGTAGCATCAAAACTTCGCGAATTTTGATATTTTAACAATTTCCAAACGCTGGGACCACGTGAAACGATGCATGATGAAATGGCAAACCTTGCTGATGACAACTGAGAACAGATGTCAAATTTTGAAATTTAAATATGGCAACAATGTTTGAGTATGTCCAAATGCTTGCAGACCAGCTGGATTTCCTCCCTAGGGGGTTATTCATATTTTTATTTTTTTTTAAACAGAGAGGAAAAATATTTTTGAGAAGGGAATATGGAGTAAATCCAGCCGGTCTGCAAGCATTTGGACATACTCAAACATTGTTGAATTATCTACCTGGTAAAAGAAGAAGTATAAAAATTGGAAAATTGTTTTCAGGCGTTGCCTAGTAGGTGATTTGGTTCAGCCGGATGAATCTCACCCACGTGATAAAGGTTTCTCTCTTTTACTTCTCAAAAGTCAACAGATGGAAGGGTTGAGGAAATGTGGGTATCCCAACATGGGCAGAACGGTGAATGTTACACAGTATGTAAAGTGGCCGCTTAAACCAGCCAATGACAGGTCATTAGCCCTGTAAACGCATAGACTTCCATATTCCCTTCTCAAAAATGTTTTCCCTCTGTGTTGAAATAAATTTTAATTGAAATATGGCCGCCTAGCTATAAAAATCATATCGTCCCTATTGGTAAACCCTGTAGAAGTGTTATTCTCTTTTATTTTAACTATAAAAATTTGCGTTCTTATAATTTACCCAATTACCTTAATTTTGGGGGCCATTTTCAGCTAGATGTAAATAACTCATTTTTACAAAACGGGAATCAAGTTTCGAACCTAGGACCCCTGATCCGTGAGTTCGCGTCAGTGGCTATCGGGACCACAACCCGACTATTAATTATTTCATGGATGATCTGTCGAATCTCAGTAATGCAAATCCGGTCTTGTAGCCTGTTAACTCTACTATTATATCTACAAGAAGGATAATACAGGTTAATTGTACCTAGTACCCACATTTAAATAATCCCACGAAAGTTTAATGGCCTAATCGAAATATCGATGTCAAATCATGGCAATTGGCAATTTAAAAAGAATAATTACAGTTTTCAAATACTAGTGGACGTGGACCCATCGGACGGGCGTTCTTTCTAAAGAATCGATACGCAAATCGTTTCTGCGTGACGATTTAAATGGGTAACCTAAGGCTAAATCAATTCACAGTCTGATATTAATCTAAAACATTTAACTGGCGATAATAACGCGATAAATTGTATTGCAGTATAGATAAAAGTGGCCTCGATACATGAAATTTTCCTTCAATCTTTCTCAATTATTTTCTTGTTCAATAATTATTGCCAACGCTAGAAGATTTTTATCGAAATTGTTTGTTTAGTTCGATATTAAGTATGTAATTTTAATATTTAAATTAAACACAAATTTGAGTTTACGGATTTCGCTTCACCTTGTTAGGGCATTTTCGAACGAATGTGAAGATAAAGTAGACTGATCAATAAATCAATATTCACGTTAAATATTTATACTGAAAAATAAAATGCGAAAATTAATATAACCGCTCTTGTACTTACGAAGCACGAAAAACAACGTGTGGAGCAATTACTTAAAGTGGTTACAACTCGACATATATTCACTTTTTTTTTCAATTCACGATTTTTTTTTGCCAAAATCCTCGCAGTTATATCACTTTGCACCAAATTATCTCTGAAACTATAGCAGATAAAAAAACGCGAAAAAATTGCACATTTTTTTCTGATCATTTCTAGGTAAAAATCACAAAAAGGGTACAAACTCGACTTAAATCACTTATCACGGGAGGCACTGAAATATATTTAAAAATAATAGAAAAAGGTACAAAACTTAATTATGAACATATGTTTTTAGTGACATATAACAGGCGTAATATCACAAAAGGTGTATTTATCACGATAGATAAACATCTAAATTAACTACGCCTGTTTTCTGTTTTGATATTTTTCTTATTCGTCGAAATAATTTAGAACATTAATAAAGTTTGCTGTTTACAAGTACTTCACGAAAATCAACACAATATTTGTCTAAAATAAGTATGGATGTTTAAATTATACGACCACTTAAATTTACACTTATTCTTTAATTTGTTATTATTTATTTATAAATCATATAACACAAAGTATTTTACAAGTGTAATACGTTGAATTACATTCCCAGGAGTTCCAACAACTCAATTCGGGACACAAATAATATTAGCATTTAGAAAATAACACATATTGAGAACAAAAAGAAACAAAGCAAGTTTAGCACCTTTATAATTAAATATACAACAATAAATTAATTATTTATAAATTCGTATAAACCACTTTAACTTTTGAGTTATACGACGACAGGTTTCGAGGTTCTTCCTCATCATCGGGAATTTAACTTAAATTGACCCTTAATATACCCACACCCTCATCATCTTTATAAAAAAAATGTCCGCCTCTGTTGAAAACCAACATATGTTTATATGTTTTTTATAAAATTCGTTATCTAAATGTGATAATTTTGATAGTAAACTCGTTCCTGGGAAAAAAACTGTTAAAAAAAAAAAAAAAACTTATTTTTAGTACTTTTTTTATTATCAGCTGGTTAATTAAGGAATAAATAAATAATTTTTTTTAAAGTATCTATACCAAGTATTAAACTGTAATAAATTATCTATTTTACAATTTAACGCTTCGCAGTTCCGATATTTAAATTCTTTTATTTTTATCTTAATCTCGTATTTGTTAATGCAAGCTGTAAAAAATAATTTATTAGTTTTGCCTACTCACGATAAAGGTACCCTACCCAAAAAGTAATTAGTAGACTTTATTTATTTATTTTTTTATTCACACAAATAGTACATATATATTACAAAAAATATATAATAACGTATACCTAACGCTATGAGGCCATGAGCCCATCATACAACATAATGGAAAATGGAAGCAATTAACCAGTCAGTGAAGCGCCTTTTCAATTACTGTCCCACGGGTCTGTGTTTCGGTCGGTGTAAATTATTTCATTGGACAATTTAAATACTTACTCTAAAAAAGTAAATTTTGGAAAACGTGTATTTGAAGCACTAGCTTTGGGGTTATTCGTTTTTTAATTAAAACGATTAACCGGTTTCGGAGCTATACTTCTTCCTCCTGGCTGTACTGTACGTCCCATTTACTCGGGGTCAGCCTCTTCTAGTCTTCAGTCTACACGTCGGACTGAGAGATTACCATAGAACACGTGTTCTCTTATCAGGGTATAATTTTGAAATTAATTTAATCCTGTTTTATAATTTTAACATTGTCTACATCAATAAATCTAATACATGAAAGGTGATACATTATTACCTCCCGTATTAAATTTATGTAGACGCTGTTCAAATTACAAAAAAGCATATTCATTTCTAAATAATATCTTGATAAGGAAACGCGTGTAACTCCAAAACTGTCTGTAATTAAATAAATAGTTTGTCGTTTCGTCTACAAGTCTTTTAATTGCGTTTTATTTTATCTTTAGAATTATTGCGTAAAAGTAATGTAACCTTGTTCTGTTCGCTATTATTATTATTATTATTATAGTTGGATAATTTACTTGGCGCCATTTTCGTGAAAATCACTTCAAGGGTGCTATACAAAAAATAAATATCTCAGCACGTCTTGCAGCTACAGAGCGCATCGACGATTGCGATTCTAGTTCCTAGTTTCCATTTATGATATATTTCAATTATAACATATAGGAGCATCACGTCTCGCAGCTACAGAGAGTATGGACGGTATGTAATCTAGCCCCCATTTACATTATGTTTTAAATTGACAATGAAGTTTAGTGTTTGAATGATATTAAAATAAATAAAAACTCATATTTAAAAATAGGAGTTGGATTAAAACAAGCCTCGCAGCTACTTAGCGCATTGACTGTTGAAATTCTAAACCCCATTTACAAAATTTAAGCGTTTTATAGTTGATAACATTTACATATTGAAGCAAGATTACCAATCGTCTTGCAGCTAAAGCGCATGGACGGCGGAATTCTAGCAACTTAAAATTATATTAACTATGCTTCTCTTATATTCTAAGTTTATCACCCCCTGCTCGTAAGCGAGGATCTTTAAGATGTTGATCAGACTACTAAATGAATGAGCACGCACACCGAATAGGTAGTAGGCATGTAGCTAGGAAAATAAGAAAATTCACTTCATTTTCCAACCCTCCACGCCGAGAGCCTCCTTCTACGTGGCTCAGAGTGGAGGCGAGAGCCCCGAGTCACTCACGCCCGGCGCAGTGCTGCAGAGTCAGCCATCAATCTTCGGCTCTTGACACTTGTGATGGGATAATAAGCATTAGCATTATAATTTCACAGTAAAATTTCAATAGCATTTACAATATTCAAAATATTTGCTTCCATAATTTGCTGCTAATGGTAGTACTAAAAATGACGACGGCAAAATAAGAGAATGGTCGTTCGATCGGCAGCTTATAATATATGAAATAAAACAAATAATGTTATTAAATATTAGTATTTAACCATTTACCGGCCTTTTATGTCTTACGCTTTCGAGACGTACCCGTCTCTTCGTCAGGACACTCACTACGCTAACGTGCAAACACAAAAAAATATACTTTTACATTTACCATCACATATACAGTATTTACGGAAAAATACATAAATTTCATCCAGAGTTAAAGGGGATGAAAACACCACCATGTCCAAATGTGCACTAATA